>NW_027461815.1:309458-397315 GCF_050947455.1 Rhinoderma darwinii | reverse complement strand
TCTCCTTCATTCCATCACCACAGTGTCTGCCAACTGTACACAGTACACTGAAGAACACTACAACTGCGCCAACACCTGACATCACTGAATACAGGTCACACCTCCCTACTGTGACCTCATAATCATCACTACTGATATAGCGATGACATCACTCATCTGGTATATAAAATATATGTACAGCTGGTATAACCTGGGTATCTTCTCTATATAATTACATATTTACAGCTGGTATAAGTTATACGTCTTCTTGTATATAGTGATATGGAGCATGCTGTTATAACCTGGGTATCTTCTGTATATAATTATATATGTACAGCTGGTATAAGTTATACATCTTCCTGTATATAGTGATATGGAGCATGCTGGTATAACCTGGGTATCTTCTGTATATAATTATATATGTACAGCTGGTATAAGTTATACATCCTCTTGTATATAGTGATATGGAGCATGCTGGTATAACCTGGGTATCTTCTGTATATAATTATATATGTACAGCTGGTATAAGTTACACATCTTCCTGTATATAGTGATATGGAGCATGCTGGTATAACCTGGGTATCTTCTCTATATAATTACATATTTACAGCTGGTATAAGTTATACGTCTTCTTGTATATAGTGATATGGAGCATGCTGTTATAACCTGGGTATCTTCTGTATATAATTATATATGTACAGCTGGTATAAGTTATACATCTTCCTGTATATAGTGATATGGAGCATGCCGGTATAACCTGGGTATCTTCTGTATATAATTATATATGTTCAGCTGGTATAAGTTATACATCTTCTTGTATATAGTGATATGGAGCATGCTGGTATAACCTGGGTATCTTCTGTATATAATTATATATGTACAGCTGGTATAAGTTATACATCTTCTTGTATATAGTGATATGTGGCAGGCTGGTATAACCTGGGTATCTTCTGTATATAATTATATATGTACAGCTGGTATAAGTTATACATCTTCTTGTATATAGTGATATGGAGCATGCTGGTATAACCTGGGTATCTCTGTATATAATTATATATGTACAGCTGGTATAAGTCATACATCTTCTTGTATATAGTGATATGGAGCATGCTGGTATAACCTGGGTATCTTCTGTATATAATTATATATGTACAGCTGGTATAAGTTATACATCTTCTTGTATATAGTGATATGCAGCATGCTGGTATAACCTGGGTATCTTCTGTATATAATTATATATGTACAGCTGGTATAAGTTATACGTCTTCTTGTATATAGTGATATGGAGCATGCTGGTATAACCTGGGTATCTTCTGTATATAATTATATATGTACAGCTGGTATAAGTTATACATCTTCTTGTATATAGTGATATGGAGCATGCTGGTATAACCTGGGTATGTTCTGTATATAATTATATATGTACAGCTGGTATAAGTTATACATCTTCTTGTATATAGTGATATGGAGCATGCTGGTATAACCTGGGTATCTCCTGTATATAATTATATATGTACGGCTGGTATAAGTTATACATCATCTTGTATATAGTGATATGGAGCATGCTGGTATAACCTGGGTATCTTCTGTATATGATTATATATGTACGGCTGGTATAAGTTATACATCATCTTGTAAATAGTGATATGGAGCATGCTGGTATAAGTTATACATCTTCTTGTATATAGTGATATGGAGCAGGCTGGTATAACCTGGGTATCTCCTGTATATAATTATATATGTACAGCTGGTATAAGTTATACATCTTCTTGTATATAGTGATATGGAGCATGCTGGTATAACCTGGGTATCTCCTGTATATAATTATATATGTACAGCTGGTATAAGTTATACATCTTGTATATAGTGATATGGACCATGCTGGTATAACCTGGGTATCTTCTGTATATAATTATATATGTACAGCTGGTATAAGTTATACATCTTCTTGTATATAGTGATATGGAGCATGCTGGTATAACCTGGGTATCTTCTGTATATAATTATATATGTACAGCTGGTATAAGTTATACATCTTCTTGTATATAGTGATATGGAGCATGCTGGTATAACCTGGGTATCTTCTGTATATAATTATATATGTACAGCTGGTATAAGTTACACATCTTCTTGTATATAGAGATATGGAGCATGCTGGTATAACCTGGGTATCTTCTGTATATAATTATATATGTACAGCTGGTATAAGTTATACATCTTCTTGTATATAGTGATATGTGGCAGGCTGGTATAACCTGGGTATCTTCTGTATATAATTATATATGTACAGCTGGTATAAGTTATACATCTTCTTGTATATAGTGATATGTGGCAGGCTGGTATAACCTGGGTATCTTCTGTATATAATTATATATGTACAGCTGGTATAAGTTATACATCTTCTTGTATATAGTGATATGTGGCAGGCTGGTATAACCTGGGTATCTTCTGTATATAATTATATATGTACAGCTGGTATAAGTTATACATCTTCCTGTATATAGTGATATGGAGCATGCCGGTATAACCTGGGTATCTTCTGTATATAATTATATATGTTCAGCTGGTATAAGTTATACATCTTCTTGTATATAGTGATATGGAGCATGCAGGTATAACCTGGGTATCTTCTGTATATAATTATATATGTACAGCTGGTATAAGTTATACATCTTCTTGTATATAGTGATATGGAGCATGCTGGTATAACCCGGGTATCTTCTGTATATAATTATATATGTACAGCTGGTATAAGTTATACATCTTCTTGTATATAGTGATATGGAGCATGCTGGTATAACCTGGGTATCTTCTGTATATAATTATATATGTACAGCTGGTATAAGTTATACATCTTCTTGTATATAGATATATGGAGCATGCTGGTATAACCCGGGTATCTTCTGTATATAATTATATATGTACAGCTGGTATAAGTTATACATCTTCTTGTATATAGTGATATGGAGCATGCTGGTATAACCTGGGTATCTCCTGTATATAATTATATATGTACAGCTGGTATAAGTTATACATCTTCCTGTATATAGTGATATGGAGCATGCTGGTATAACCTGGGTATATTCTGTATATAATTATATATGTACAGCTGGTATAAGTTATACATCTTCTTGTATATAGTGATATGGAGCATGCTGGTATAACCTGGGTATCTCCTGTATATAATTATATATGTACAGCTGGTGTAAGTTATACATCTTCTTGTATATAGTGATATGGAGCATGCTGGTATAACCTGGGCATCTTCTGTATATAATTATATATGTACAGCTGGTCTAAGTTATACATCTTCCTGTATATAGTGATATGGAGCATGCCGGTATAACCTGGGTATCTTCTGTATATAATTATATATGTACAGCTGGTATATGTTATACATCTTCCTGTATATAGTGATATGGAGCATGCTGGTATAACCTGGGCATCTCCTATATATGATTATATATGTACAGCTGGTATAAGTTATACATCTTCTTGTATATAGTGATATGGAGCATGCTGGTATAACCTGGGTATCTTCTGTATATAATTATATATGTACAGCTGGTATAAGTTATACATCTTCTTATATATATAGTGATATGGAGCATGCTGGTATAACCTGGGTATCTCCTGTATATAATTATATATGTACAGCTGGTATAAGTTATACATCTTCTTGTATATAGTGATATGGAGCATGCTGGTATAACCTGGGTATCTTCTGTATATAATTATATATGTACAGCTGGTATAAGTTATACATCTTCTTATATATATAGTGATATGGAGCATGCTGGTATAACCTGGGTATATTCTGTATATAATTATATATGTACAGCTGGTATAAGTTATACATCTTCTTGTATATAGTGATATGGAGCATGCTGGTATAACCTGGGTATCTCCTGTATATAATTATATATGCACAGCTGGTATAAGTTATACATCTTCTTGTATATAGTGATATGGAGCATGCTGGTATAACCTGGGTATCTCCTGTATATAATTATATATGCACAGCTGGTATAAGTTATACATCTTCTTGTATATAGTGATATGGAGCATGCTGGTATAACCTGGGTATCTTCTGTATATAATTATATATGTACAGCTGGTATAAGTTATACATCTTCTTGTATATAGTGATATGGAGCATGCTGGTATAACCTGGGTATATCCTGTGTATAATTATATATGTACAGCTGGTATAAGTTATACATCTTCCTGTATATAGTGATATGGAGCATGCTGGTATAACCTGGGTATCTTCTGTATATAATTATATATGTACAGCTGGTGTAAGTTATACATCTTCTTATATATAGTGATATGGAGCATGCTGGTATAACCTGGGTATCTTCTGTATATAATTATATGTGTACAGCTGGTATATGTTATACATCTTCCTGTATATAGTGATATGGAGCATGCTGGTATAACCTAGGCATCTCCTATATATAATTATATATGTACAGCTGGTATAAGTTATACATCTTCTTGTATATAGTGATATGGAGCATGCTGGTATAACCTGGGTATCTCCTGTATATAATTATATATGCACAGCTGGTATAAGTTATACATCTTCTTGTATATAGTGATATGGAGCATGCTGGTATAACCTGGGTATATCCTGTGTATAATTATATATGTACAGCTGGTATAAGTTATACATCTTCTTGTATATAGTGATATGGAGCATGCTGGTATAACCTGGGTATCTTCTGTATATAATTATATATGTACCGCTGGTATAAGTTATACATCTTCTTGTATATAGTGATATGGAGCATGCTGGTATAACCTGGGTATCTTCTGTATATAATTATATATGTACAGCTGGTATAAGTTATATATTTTCCTGTATATAGTGATATGGAGCATGCTGGTATAACCTGGGTATCTTCTGTATATAATTATATATGTACGGCTGGTATAAGTTATACATCTTCTTGTATATAGTGATATGGAGCATGCTGGTATAACCTGGGTATCTTCTGTATATAATTATATATGTACTGCTGGTATAAGTTATACATCTTCTTGTATATAGTGATATGGAGCATGCTGGTATAACCTGGGTATCTTCTGTATATAATTATATATGTACAGCTGGTATAAGTTATACATCTTCCTGTATATAGTGATATGGAGCATGCTGGTATAACCTGGGTATCTTCTGTATATAATTATATATGTACGGCTGGTATAAGTTATACATCTTCTTGTATATAGTGATATGGAGCATGCTGGTATAACCTGGGTATCTTCTGTATATAATTATATATGTACAGCTGGTATAAGTTATACATCTTCTTGTATATAGTGATATGGAGCATGCTGGTATAACCTGGGTATCTTCTGTATATAATTATATATGTACCGCTGGTATAAGTTATACATCTTCTTGTATATAGTGATATGGAGCATGCTGGTATAACCTGGGTATCTTCTGTATATAATTATATATGTACAGCTGGTATAAGTTATACATCTTCCTGTATATAGTGATATGGAGCATGCTGGTATAACCTGGGTATCTTCTGTATATAATTATATATGTACAGCTAGTATAAGTTATACATCGTCTTGTATATAGTTATATGGAGCATGCTGGTATAACCTGGGTATCTTCTGTATATAATTATATATGTACAGCTGGTATAAGTTATACATCTTCTTGTATATAGTGATATGGAGCATGCTGGTATAACCTGGGTATCTCCGGTATATAATTATATATGTACAGCTGGTATAAGTTATACATCTTCCTGTATATAGTGATATGGAGCATGCTGGTATAACCTGGGTATCTTCTGTATATAATTATATATGTACCGCTGGTATAAGTTATACATCTTCTTGTATATAGTGATATGGAGCATGCTGGTATAACCTGGGTATCTTCTGTATATAATTATATATGTACAGCTGGTATAAGTTATACATCTTCTTGTATATAGTGATATGGAGCATGCTGGTATAACCTGGGTATCTCCTGTATATAATTATATATGTACAGCTGGTATAAGTTATACATCTTCTTGTATATAGTGATATGGAGCATGCTGGTATAACCTGGGTATCTTCTGTATATAATTATATATGTACCGCTGGTATAAGTTATACATCTTCTTGTATATAGTGATATGGAGCATGCTGGTATAACCTGGGTATCTCCTGTATATAATTATATATGTACAGCTGGTATAAGTTATACATCTTCTTGTATATAGTGATATGGAGCATGCTGGTATAACCTGGGTATCTTCTGTATATAATTATATATGTACAGCTGGTATAAGTTATACATCTTCTTGTATATAGTGATATGGAGCATGCTGGTATAACCTGGGTATCTTCTGTATATAATTATATATGTACAGCTGGTATAAGTTATACATCTTCTTGTATATAGTGATATGGAGCATGCTGGTATAACCTGGGTATCTTCTGTATATAAGTATATATGTACAGCTGGTATAAGTTATACATCTTCTTGTATATGGTGATATGGAGCATGCTGGTATAACCTGGGTATCTCCTGTATATAAGTATATATGTACAGCTGGTATAAGTTATACATCTTCTTGTATATGGTGATATGGAGCATGCTGGTATAACCTGGGTATCTTCTGTATATAATTATATATGTACAGCTGGTATAAGTTATACATCTTCTTGTATATAGTGATATGGAGCATGCTGGTATAACCTGGGTATCTTCTGTATATAATTATATATGTACAGCTGGTATAAGTTATACATCTTCTTGTATATAGTGATATGGAGCATGCTGGTATAACCTGGGTATCTCCTGTATATAATTATATATGTACAGCTGGTATAAGTTATACATCTTCTTGTATATAGTGATATGGAGCATGCTGGTATAACCTGGGTATCTTCTGTATATAATTATATATGTACCGCTGGTATAAGTTATACATCTTCTTGTATATAGTGATATGGAGCATGCTGGTATAACCTGGGTATCTCCTGTATATAATTATATATGTACAGCTGGTATAAGTTATACATCTTCTTGTATATAGTGATATGGAGCATGCTGGTATAACCTGGGTATCTTCTGTATATAATTATATATGTACAGCTGGTATAAGTTATACATCTTCTTGTATATAGTGATATGGAGCATGCTGGTATAACCTGGGTATCTACTGTATAGAATTATATATGTACAGCTGGTATAAGTTATACATCTTCCTGTATATAGTGATATGGAGCATGCTGGTATAACCTGGGTATCTCCTGTATATAATTATATATGTGCAGCTGGTATAAGTTATACATCTTCCTGTATATAGTGATATGGAGCATGCTGGTATAACCTGGGTATCTCCTGTATATGATTATATATGTACAGCTGGTATAAGTTATACATCTTCTTGTATATAGTGATATCGAGCATGCTGGTATAACCTGGGTATCTTCTGTATATAATTATATATGTACGGCTGGTATAAGTTATACATCTTCTTGTATATAGTGATATGGAGCATGCTGGTATAACCTGGGTATCTTCTGTATATAATTATATATGTACAGCTGGTATAAGTTATACATCTTCTTGTATATAGTGATATGGAGCATGCTGGTATAACCTGGGTATCTTCTGTATATAATTATATATGTACAGCTGGTATAAGTTATACATCTTCTTGTATATAGTGATATGGAGCATGCTGATGTAACCTGGGTATATTCTATATATAATTATATATGTACAGCTAGTATAAGTTATACATCTTCTTGTATATAGTGATATGGAGCATGCTGGTATAACCTGGGTATATTCTGTATATAATTATATATGTACAGCTGGTATAAGTTATACATCTTCTTTTATATAGTGATATGGAGCATGCTGGTATAACCTGGGTATCTTCTGTATATAATTATATATGTACAGCTGGTATAAGTTATATATTTTCCTGTATATAGTGATATGGAGCATGCTGGTATAACCTGGGTATCTTCTGTATATAATTATATATGTACAGCTGGTATAAGTTATATATTTTCCTGTATATAGTGATATGGAGCATGCTGGTATAACCTGGGTAACTTCTGAGAAGTATATAGAAGTATAATACACACACTGTATATAGGTGGCACTTTCTCTGTGTGTTTTCTAATAGTGCAGGAAATGATTTTCGGGTTTTTCGGTCACATGTGAGGGAGATGTTGGCGGATTATGAGTCACATTATATGATATAGGGGAACCGCACACACAGCAGCCGCCACCTATTTCCTGAGAAATGATTTATCTTCAGTAATGTCACTATCAGAGCGGTTTACAGATTTAATATCATACTCCCCTTAACCTCTGCTCTGCCATCTACTCACCTAAGAGCCTTTTTTTACTGACAGACTAGAAACCCGTCCCACCTAAGACCCATGATACTCTATACTGTCTATATTATCCAGTGCCACTATATACAGTACCCAGTAATGACCCCTGATACTCTATACTGTCTGTATTATCCAGTGCCACTATATACAGTACCCAGTAATGACCCCTGATACTCTATACTGTCTGTATTATCCAGTGCCACTATATACAGTACCCAGTAATGACCCATTATACGCTATACTGTCTATATTATCCAGTGCCACTATATACAGTACCCAGTGATGACCCATCATACTCTATACTGTCTATATTATCCAGTGCCACTATATACAGTACCCAGTAATGACCCATTATACGCTATACTGTCTATATTATCCAGTGCCACTATATACAGTACCCAGTAATGACCCCTGATACTCTATACTGTCTGTATTATCCAGTGCCACTATATACAGTGCCCAGTAATGACCCCTGATACTCTATACTGTCTGTATTATCCAGTGCCACTATATAGAGTACCCAGTAATGACCCATAATACTCTATACTGTCTATTATCCAGTGCCACTATATACAATACCCAGTGATGACCCATTATACGCTATACTGTCTATATTATCCAGTGCCACTATATACAGTACCCAGTAATGTCCCATGATACTCTATACTGCCTGTATTATCCAGTGCCACTATATACAGTGCCCAGTAATGACCCATGATACTCTATACTGTCTATATTATCCAGTGCCACTATATACAGTACCCAGTAATGACCCATGATACTCTATACTGTCTATATTATCCAGTGCCACTATATACAGTACCCAGTAATGACCCATGATACTCTATACTGTCTATATTATCCAGTGCCACTATATACAGTGCCCAGTAATGACCCCTGATACTCTATACTGTCTGTATTATCCAGTGCCACTATATACAGTACCCAGTGATGACCCATGATACTCTATACTGTCTGTATTATCCAGTGCCACTATATAGAGTACCCAGTGATGACCCATGATACTCTATACTGTCTGTATTATCCAGTGCCACTATATACAGTGCCCAGTGATGACCCATGATACTCTATACTGTCTATATTATCCAGTGCCACGATATACAGTGCCCAGTGATGACCCCTGATACTCTATACTGTCTGTATTATCCAGTGCCACTATATACAGTACCCAGTGATGACCCATGATACTCTATACTGTCTATATTATCCAGTGCCACTATATACAGTACCCAGTGATGACCCATGATACGCTATACTGTCTATATTATCCAGTGCCACTATATACAGTACCCAGTAATGACCCATGATACTCTATACTGTCTATATTATCCAGTGCCACTATATACAGTGCCCAGTAATGACCCATGATACTCTATACTGTCTGTATTATCCAGTGCCACTATATACAGTACCCAGTAATGACCCATGATACTCTATACTGTCTATATTATCCAGTGCCACTATATACAGTACCCAGTAATGACCCATGATACTCTATAATGTCTGTATTATCCAGTGCCACTATATACAGTACCCAGTGATGATCCATGATACTCTATACTGTCTGTATTATCCAGTGCCACTATATACAGTGCCCAGTGATGATCCATGATACTCTATACTGTCTGTATTATCCAGTGCCACTATATACAGTACCCAGTGATGACCCATGATACTCTATACTGTCTATATAGTGGCACTGGATAATACAGAGTACCCAGTGATGACCCATGATACTCTATACTGTCTGTATTATCCAGTGCCACTATATACAGTACCCAGTGATGACCCATGATACTCTATACTGTCTATATTATCCAGTGCCACGATATACAGTGCCCAGTGATGACCCCTGATACTCTATACTGTCTGTATTATCCAGTGCCACTATATACAGTACCCAATGATGACCCATGATACTCTATACTGTCTGTATTATCCATTGCCACTATATACAGTACCCAGTGATGACCCATGATACTCTATACTGTCTGTATTATCCAGTGCCACTATATACAGTACCCAGTGATGACCCATGATACTCTATACTGTCTATATTATCCAGTGCCACTATATACAGTGCCCAGTGATGAACCCTGATACTCTATACTGTCTGTATTATCCAGTGCCACTATATACAGTACCCAGTGATGACCCATGATACTCTATACTGTCTATTATCCAGTGCCACTATATACAGTACCCAGTGATGACCCATGATACTCTATACTGTCTATATTATCCAGTGCCACTATATACAGTACCCAGTGATGACCCATGATACTCTATACTGTCTGTATTATCCAGTGCCACTATATAGAGTACCCAGTGATGACCCATGATACTCTATACTGTCTGTATTATCCAGTGCCACTATATACAGTGTCCAGTGATGATCCATGATACTCTATACTGTCTATATTATCCAGTGCCACGATATACAGTACCCAGTGATGACCCCTGATACTCTATACTGTCTGTATTATCCAGTGCCACTATATAGAGTACCCAGTGATGATCCATGATACTCTATACTGTCTGTATTATCCAGTGCCACTATATAGAGTACCCAGTGATGATCCATGATACTCTATACTGTCTGTATTATCCAGTGCCACTATATACAGTACCCAGTGATGACCCATGATACTCTATACTGTCTGTATTATCCAGTGCCACGATATACAGTGCCCAGTGATGACCCCTGATACTCTATACTGTCTGTATTATCCAGTGCCACTATATACAGTACCCAGTGATGACCCATGATACTCTATACTGTCTGTATTATCCAGTGCCACTATATACAGTACCCAGTGATGACCCATGGTACTCTATACTGTCTGTATTATCCAGTGCCACTATATACAGTGCCCAGTGATGATCCATGATACTCTATACTGTCTGTATTATCCAGTGCCACTATATACAGTACCCAGTGATGACCCATGATACTCTATACTGTCTGTATTATCCAGTGCCACTATATACAGTACCCAGTGATGACCCATGATACTCTATACTGTCTGTATTATCCAGTGCCACTATATACAGTACCCAGTGATGACCCATGATACTCTATACTGTCTATATTATCCAGTGCCACTATATACAGTGCCCAGTGATGATCCATGATACTCTATACTGTCTGTATTATCCAGTGCCACTATATACAGTGCCCAGTGATGACCCATGATACTCTATACTGTCTGTATTATCCAGTGCCACTATATACAGTGCCCAGTGATGATCCTTGATACTCTATACTGTCTATATTATCCAGTGCCACGATACAGTCCCCAGTGATGACCCCTGATACTCTATACTGTCTGTATTATCCAGTGCCACTATATAGAGTGCCCAGTGATGATCCATGATACTCTATACTGTCTGTATTATCCAGTGCCACTATATACAGTACCCAGTGATGACCCATGATACTCTATACTGTCTGTATTATCCAGTGCCACTATATACAGTACCCAGTGATGACCCATGATACTCTATACTGTCTGTATTATCCAGTGCCACTATATACAGTACCCAGTGATGACCCATGATACTCTATACTGTCTGTATTATCCAGTGCCACTATATACAGTGCCCAGTGATGATCCATGATACTCTATACTGTCTATATTATCCAGTGCCACTATATACAGTACCCAGTGATGACCTATAATACTCTTTACTGTCTGTATTATCCAGTGCCACTATATATGTCACCCATGCCACATTATATAAGATTTTGCTTCCATACAATTGTTGGTTTTGCGCTGTGGGCACTGCCGCCTGCAGCAAAGATGTCACAATATTCTGGTGTAATTTATCTGCACACATACATTCATCCAGCCAGGACTCCGTGTTCATTGTAAGACGAGGAGAAGCCCGAAATCCATCCCAATATCTGCCGGCACCTTCCCTGGACACAGGAGAACGCGCGATACACAACATAACTGGCTGATCATTCACAGTCCGTGAAACGCATCAGCTGCCACTGAATAATTATAGCTGGGCAGCTGCACTTCACAGAGCGGCCTGCAGAGGTCCCTAGTGAGCACAGCCAGACACTCCCATCACTGGAGGTAGTGATACTGATAATGTGTCACTTTATAACTGGCCCATTCTACTCCCTGAACTGCCGTATATAAACCCAGCAGAGTGGAGACAGGGCGCCATGAATATCACCGGGAACGAGCGCCGCGCCAACATTTACTGCACTACAGAGAAAAGACACACGACTGGAGCGCCATACGGGAACTCCTAAGTTGTGGCACGCGATTTCACGAAACCGTCACAGAAAATGGATGCACAAGCAGCGAACGTAATAAGATCTGTGATTGAGCGCGCCCATAGAAAAGCCGCACGTTCTGTCGTTACTCTGATTGCGGTAGTTGAGCGGCTCGGCGGCGCCGTATATCCGGTACTCTGTTTTCCCTCCCTGTACTCATCTATATTCCCAGGACTCCCCCTTTCTCTTGTTCCCCCCTCTCCATTTCCCTGTAATAAAAGCCTGGAAGTTCCCATTCATCGATGCGTGAACAGAATATACAATCCGCTCGTGTAATGGATCCCGGAATCTGGATTATAAAGCTTCATATCCGCGGGGAACAAGGCGCAAGAGCCAACAACACGGCAGCCATGACACCATGTATAGCCCCGGCACACTGCACCACGTATGGGGGAGGGGGACACCATTACCAGGTCACCTACTATCAACAAGCATTGACCACCCCAGAACCACCCAAACCCCAGATCCAGAACCACCCAAACCCCAGATCCAGAACCACCCAAATCACAACCATCCGGACCCCAAATCCACAACCACCCAAACCCCAGATCCACGACCACCCAAATCACAACCATCCGGACCCCAGATCCACGACCACCCAGATCCACGACCATCCAGACCCCAGATCCACAACCCCCCAAATCACAAACACCCAGATCCACAGACCCCAGATACAGAACCAACCAAACCTTAGATCCAGATACAGACCCCAGAACCACCCAGAATCCAGAACCACAACTACGCAGAACCAAACAGATCCCAGAACCACCCAAACCTCAGATCCACGACCACCTAAATCCAGAAGCACCGAAACCTCAGATCCACAGACTCTAGATCCAGAACCACATGGGGTTTGTGGACATCACACGATGAGCGGAGGTCGGTGAACTCTTCAATACATAAAAAAGATTCATGATCGGATCAGAAGTTCTGTAACTTTCTTAGAGACTTTATATTTCATTTCCTCACCATTTGCAATATCTCTTCTTGCTGTCAGTAAATAGAAATTCCAGACACTGCTCACACAGCTGAGGGCTTGTTACAATGTATACGTGCAGACAAACAAGTCAGCAGTACAAATCTCCTGTTCTCACTTGTTACATTGTATCCGTCTGGCGTCCAAGCTGTTTACCTCACAGAGGATTGTCTGGACACAATTGTAACAAACCCTCAGCTGTGTGAGCAGGACTACATCTGGACTGGTTTTCAATATCTGGGCATAAACTAGGTTCCCATTCACTGAAAGTCAGCAGAGAGCTTGACAATGGTGAGGAATTTGAAGGCGAAGTCTACTAGAAAGGTGTAGAAGACGTTGGTTGATCTATATACAGGCGATTGGGCGACCTCTAACTTTCCCAAACTTCTGACCAGTCCTAGCGTCACACATAACAGAGCGCCCCCTCCGCCACCGCGACATGTACAAATGACCACATCAAACCCATCACCACCGCTACATACAGAACCCCGACTATTCCCATCTGTTTCTATGGCGATTGTCTTCCAGCTCCTCCCCCACTGATGTTGTCACGGTGATCGCAGCGCAGATACTTTATGGCAGCGGTTAATATTTCCATCAACATTGGATTGCAGTGAGAATCTCCGGACCGGCGGCGACCCCACAATCTGAGTCCGGCGTCCGCAGAAATCAGTGCACCGTGCGTGTGACGGCCCGTGGTGGGCGCTCGCCGATCTGAGTTAATAATGGGGACCCCCCCCGATCAGTCCGAACACCCCAATGACCGGAATGGACGCCATGAGACCCTATTCACATTGAAATAAAAATCACGCGGTGCGGTCACGGTTTTGTATTTTTCTGTTATAAAATTGCGGCACAAAACGCTACATGTGAACGTAGCCCAAAAGTGTCAGGGATGGGATTGCGGCTGGAATAATATAATGGTGACCGGAGCGGGCGCCTCCGAGCAGAGACCCTCCCGGGCTTCCGTCCGTCCGTCAGCAGCAGGAGTCATATATAGAGTCTACAGGCAGATAAACAAGGATCTGACCGCCCACCGGGGCCCCCGGTCCTACATACCAGGTGAGATGCCAGTCTGTCTTACTAGGTTTCTATTCACAGACTGGCAGAAACTGGTTGCGACAAGCCCCGGAATACCCCGCACAAGACAGGACATCTCGGGGGGCGATCTGTGAAGGACCCACCTGGAACAATCTTCATAGGAGCCGGGCGGAGGAGACCACGAGACGCAGCCTGCAGCTCTGGAAGGTGGCGAGGTTAGCTCTGCGTCCACGGGGGCGAGGGTCCAGGAAGGCAGCCAGGGGGCCGAGCAGGATATAAATAACAGGGCAGCGTCATATGTCACAGTCTTACTGGCATTAAGGGCTCAGCTAACAACACGGGACACCGGCGTAACCCAACTCAGGGGGAAACCAGAGGTCAGAAGAGGGGGATCTGCGGGCAAGACAACGGCACCCGCCAGCTCCAACATCTACCTGTGAGGGGCGCGGACTTCAAACAGCCCCCCCAAACAAACAAAAAAACGTGTATTTCTATCTGTAATGGGGCAAATAAAAAATGAGTACAAACCCCTGAAAGTGGGGTGCAGAGCGCAGCGGAAGAGAACGTGACCCCAGTAAGAGAGGCCTCAAGGACACGCAACAAACATTCATTATATGGGACCGGGGAAAACGGGGACGGACGGAGTCACTGGGGATGACGGGTTTATGGGACCGGGAGTCCCTGGCGGCTGCAGGACTGCTCCTCACAATTTAGCTGCAAATACTATGTGAACTTTAAGTAACGTAATAAAAACTACAGCCATCACCCCATATAACCGGTGTCTGTATTGGGGGACCCCAGATATCATCCACTGACCGCTCCATATTCTACATTAACGTCAATGTGCGCGCCTTAAAGGGGTTGTTCAGAATTAGAAAAATAAAAAAGTCTTTCTACCAAAATCAGCGCCACCCCTATCCACAGGTTGTGTGTGGTATTGCAGCTCAGCCCCATTCAATTGAGCTGAGTTGCAATACCAGACACAGCCTATGGACAGGGGTGGCGCTGTGTTTGGAAGAGAGCAGCCATGTTTTTCTAATCCTGTACGACCCCTTTAAATCTTACATGCACTCCCCAAAAAAGAGACACAGAAGGTTGTGACGTTCCACTGCCATTTATCGTGGGAAAAAGTAAGACAGAACAAATTATTTATCCCCATTGGGCGCCCCACTTTAAGTGGGTGTATATTCTTATCATTGTCAGTAAAGACCCCCCCCCCCCAGCTATTGTGAAGTGTATGTGCCCTATCATCCTCCGCTGAGAGCCCCCAGATTATGCGGGGTGCAGCATGTGCTCTATCAATTATGAAGTGTACCCCAGTTGATGTGATTTGCAGGTTATTAGTCCCCTCGTTACTATAAGGAGGTCCGTCACCTGTACTTATGGGGGAAGTCGCCCAATTAACCCCATCACTGCCGGCATCCCGAGCTCACAGCCTCCGGCTCAGGAGATCATATAAATACTGACTATTTTAGGTAATGAAACTTTCAGCTGACGCAGGACGGAGAAAACGGGGAGAGCGGGGAAAGTATGAGAACCGGCCGAGACATGAGACGGGGGCATCAGCGCCAAAGGGGTAGAAGGGTACGGAGATCACATGTGGGGGTGCAGCTGTAATGCAATGACCCCAAAAAAATATCCCCCAATATCAGCCCCTACAGATCACCCCCATATCAGCCCTACAGATCACCCCAATATTAACCCTACAGATCACCCCAATATCAGTCCTACAGATCACCTCCATATCAGCCTCTACAGATCACCTCCATATCAGCCCTACAGATCACCCCCATATCAGCCCTACAGATCACCCCAATATCAGCCCTACAGATCACCCCCATATCAGCCCTACAGATCACCCCCATATCAGCCCCTACAGATGACCCCGATATCAGCCCCTACAGATGACCCCAATATCAGCCCTACAGATCACCCCAATATCAGCCCTACAGATCACCCCCATATCAGCCCTACAGATCACCCCCATATCAGCCCTACAAATCACCCCCATATCAGCCCTACAGATCACCCCCATATCAGCCCTACAGATCACCCCCATATCAGCCCTACAGATCACCCCGATATCAGCCCCTACAGATCACCCCGATATCAGCCCCTACAGATCACCCCGATATCAGCCCCTACAGATGACCCCGATATCAGCCCCTACAGATCACCCCAATATCAGCCCTACAGATCACCCCAATATCAGCCCTACAGATCACCCCCATATCAGCCCTACAGATCACCCCCATATCAGCCCTACAAATCACCCCCATATCAGCCCTACAGATCACCCCCATATCAGCCCTACAGATCACCCCCATATCAGACCTAGGGATCACCCCGATATCAGTCCTACAGATCACCCCAATATCAGCCCTACAGATCACCCTCATATCAGCCCTACAGATCACCCCCATATCAGCCCTACAGATCACCTCCATATCAGCCCTACAGATCACCCTCATATCAGCCCTACAGATCACCCCAATATCAGCCCTACAGATCACCCCCATATCAGCCCTACAAATCACCCCAATATCAGCCCTACAGATCACCCCAATATCAGCCCTACAGATCACCCCAATATCAGCCCTACAGATCACCCCAATATCAGCCCTACAGATCACCCCAATATCAGCCCTACAGATCACCCCAATATCAGCCCTACAGATCACCCTAATAGTCCACACTGATCACTGCCCACGTCATACCATGGCATTACAGGTTTATGCTGTGCCCTTACCTTGTCCCTGTTGTATGAGGTCATCGATATAACAGCGGCCGTCCTCCTCCATGGCAGCGAGTGCCAGCTCTTGTGCTGCAGTGATGGAGGAAGCAGAGACATTGAGGTGTGAGGAGTCCTCCACCCTCCGTGGAGCCTCCACCTCCTGCAGCAGCGGCGGAGCATGTCCCAGCAGAGGATGCTGCCCCAGCACGCTATGTGGAGCGCACTCCCTGCCAGCAACCACCTCAGCTCCCTATATGGCCCCGGACAATGTACAGGGTCGTCATCCTGTCACCCTCCCATCATCAACCCCGGAGATGCAGCCACACACTGCAGGAACACGGACACTGCTGGAATGTAGCGCTTACGCCACGCTTAGACTTGTAGTTCTACAACAGGAGAGCTGCAGCCAGACTGACGAGACAATGACGGCTGGAAAGTAAAGAGCATCCCAGACAGGAGAGGCTTCATTGGCCGATATCAACTTTGTGGCAGGGCGGCGGTAAAATGGACCGTGTACAACGCTGCTCCCCCGGATGGTGCGATAGGGGTGGCCGACTATCGGATGTTCCCAGTGAGGAGGTGACGACTCCTTAGTGCTGGACATCCTCATAGGGGAGCGCAACCTCCACCAATCACAACTAAATAACATGCGGCCCCAGAGCTAAAATACTGCCGGAACCAGTCCGAAGACCATGGCCCCCTCCACTGGAGAATGTCTACTGACGGAGCGGAGGGGACGTACCACGCTACAGCAGCAGCCTCGTCCTCCTCACCCCCTACACCAGCCTGATGCCAGTGTAAACATCACAGAGCTGACACCAGCGGGTACACAATCTCTCTGGGTGGAGTCACCATGTCCTGCAGGACTCGCCATAGAAACTTTACAGGGCCGCAGAGACATTAAAGTAAGAGACGTCTTCAGGGCCGGAGACAATGACAGGAATACAGCGCTGCGGCCATACATGTTACCTGTATGTCGGATCAGTGGCCCCTGATACCTGGGCCCCCGGCTCCCCCTGTGAGCCGCAGTATTAGGAGCAGCTGTGTCTATATAAATAGTGCAGTGCTGGACGGGCTGTGGTGTGGGGGGTGAGCGGGCAGCTTCATGTAATCTACAGCACAGGGTAATTGTGTTATATCCGTGATCTCTCATTGTGATAACTACTCCCATCAGCCACAGAAACTCCAAAAACATTTATGGTTAATATGGGACCCATGAGGCTGGCAGTGCCATACTGACCACGAGCCGCCTGAAGACCACACTGACCAGGAGCCGCCTGAAGACCACACTGACCACGAGCCGCCTGAAGACCACACTGACCACGAGCCGCCTGAAGACCACACTGACCACGAGCCGCCTGAAGACCACACTGACCACGAGCCGCCTGAAGACCACACTGACCACGAGCCGCCTGAAGACCACACTGACCACGAGCCGCCTGAAGACCACACTGACCACGAGCCGCCTGAAGACCACACTGACCACGAGCCACCTGAAGACCACACTGACCACGAGCCACGCTGAAGACCACACTGACCACGAGCCACCTCAAGACCACACTGACCACGAGCCACCTGAAGACCACACTGACCACGAGCCACCTGAAGACCACACTGACCACGAGCCACCTGAAGACCACACTGACCACGAGCCGCCTGAAGACCACACTGACCACGAGCCGCCTGAAGACCACACTGACCACGAGCCACGCTGAAGACCACACTGACCACGAGCCACGCTGAAGACCACACTGACCACGAGCCACCTGAAGACCACACTGACCACGAGCCGTCTGAAGACCACACTGACCACGAGCCGTCTGAAGACCACACTAACCACGAGCCACCTGAAGACCACACTAACCACGAGCCGTCTGAAGACCACACTGACCACGAGCCGCCAGAAGACCACACTAACCACGAGCCGTCTGAA
The DNA here is from genome assembly GCF_050947455.1 of Rhinoderma darwinii. Classification (NCBI taxonomy): domain Eukaryota; kingdom Metazoa; phylum Chordata; class Amphibia; order Anura; family Rhinodermatidae; genus Rhinoderma; species Rhinoderma darwinii. The sequence continues at coordinate 377,961 of NW_027461815.1, read as the reverse complement.
GACCACACTGACCACGAGCCGCCTGAAGACCACACTGACCACGAGCCGCCTGCAGCCCACGCTGACCACAAGCAACCTTTGAAAAACCCTAATATAATACCAATAATAATCTAGTGATATTTGTATTTTGAAAGTAAATGATATAATTTCCACTTCATTAACATTTGCTGTGCAGCCAAGCTTTAGCTATTGATCTCTGTTATCAGCCAGTTATCACAGCTCCATTACACGCCGTATTTTGCCGCTCGTCAACATCTATAAATTCCCGTCCTTCCTATTAATAACTGGACTGTACTTTTTAGGCCGGCTTAATAAACTAAGATTACAATTACCACATTAATGCCAGACTGAAAATGTCACATCAACCGGAGGTTATATCTGGGCCGTCCACATAACCACCCATGGCGTCACATGTATATTGCAGTTACTGTGATGTCATCACACCTCTGTCCCGCCTATTTATGACATCACAGCTCTTGTGTCTTTCGGCCTAGGATGGGGGTACAGGAGGCTGCCCCCCAGCACAGAGGGTAGAGGCAGGCGAGGTGTAATAAGGGGGTGATTACAGGAGGCTGCCCCCCAGCACAGAGGGTAGAGGCAGGAGAGGTGTAATAAGGGGGTGATTACAGGAGGTCCCCCCCCAGCACAGAGGGTAGAGGCAGGAGAGGTGTAATAAGGGGGTGATTACAGGAGGTCCCCCCCCAGCACAGAGGGTAGAGGCAGGCGAGGTGTAATAAGGGGGTGATTACAGGAGGCTGCCCCCCAGCACAGAGGGTAGAGGCAGGCGAGGTGCTGGAGCCTCTTATAGAAATTAATGTAAATCCAATAACCCCCCCCCCCCCCTCCGGGTCCAGGACACGTCTCTTTCTTATTACCCCCCCTCCGGGTCCAGGACACGTCTCTCTCTTATTACCCCCCCCTCCGGGTCCAGGACACGTCTCTCTCTTATTACCCCCCCCTCCGGGTCCAGGACATGTCTCTTTCTTATTACCCCCCCCTCCGGGTCCAGGACACGTCTCTCTCTTATTACCCCCCCTCCGGGTCCAGGACACGTCTCTCTCTTATTACCCCCCCTCCGGGTCCAGGACACGTCTCTCTCTTATTACCCCCCCGGCTCCAGCGCCTCGGACATAGTTGTGATGATTACATTGCACATTCTGTCATGGCCTCCATGTCTCGCCGTCCTCGTGAAGCGCGGTCTCATACTTAGGAGACGAGTAATGCTTGGATCCTCTCCAGGCCCCTCAGCCGCACACTCCTCTATGTAACAGCACGAGGCCCCCCGGTGGGCTGCCCTGTAGGACTCCACTGCATGGAACCAGAATAGACCCGGCAGAGATGGAAGTTACAGGGCCGCGGCAGCGTGGATCCAGCTACGAGACTGCACCGTGACAAGCTCTGCACCTCTTATATGTACTTTGTATTTCCATCCCTCAGACAGATCTCTGCTTCCTGTCAGTGAACTAGAAGATTATTGTTTACATGCATAGGTTAAAAACTCTATGACTTAGTCCTGCTCACACAGCTGAGGGTTTGTTACAATTGTCTATAGGTAAGAGGATTGTCTACACTGATAAATTGTTGTAACAAGCCCATCAGCAGTATAAGTAGGACTAGTATAACCCTTAGAAAGTAAACAAAAAAAAATCCATTCACTGACAGCAAGCAAATATCAGGTGAGGAATTGTAACAAAGTCTATTTGACAGTTGCTTTTCTTGATACACGGATTGAGCTGGAGGTGAGAGATTCTATGATGACAGGAGAGATCAGATACTGGCACTGACCAGAAAATGCTTGTGGACTGTAGTAAAGACTCATTATATCAGCGCCCCAATGTCCTGCCCCTCAATCAACCCTCCCAGCCAATCAGCAGAGCAAGGACATCTCACATGACACTTCCCACAGACTCCTGACTCCTGGTCCGGTAGTAGTCACAGGTGAAGCAGCGCTCGCTTCCTATGTCCCTATCGTCATTTTATGGGACCATTCAGGGGTTGTAATTGTGCCCACTAGATCAGCTGTGATGGGACCTCATACATAATTAAAGAGAGGCCAGACACGTTCAGCTCAGGGACTATGTCCAGCTTTGTTCCTTCCAGTGTCACCGGGACAAGTAGAACCTGCACCAATAGGAGTTGCCTCCAGCAGCGACAGATTCTACTTACAGACAGTGGGTACATATAGAGACCAAGCTGTAATAATAGTCATGGGGCTTCTGCACCTACCTTCATCAGGAGAGGACTCGGGATTATCTGCAGGAACTGGGGACACCTCCGATTCTGGAGGCTCGGACACCGTTTCCAGTTCCTCCACCTTGGACTCTGGAGATGTTTGGGTAAGTGTTACGGCACGGACTTCCTCCACCTTGGATTCTGAAGATATCTGGGTAAGGCGGACAGTTCGTGATACAGTTTGGAGCTCCTCCATCTTGGACACCTGGGAACTCTTGGTAAGAATGACATTTTCCTTGACAGTCTGGAAATCCTCCATTGTGGATTCCGAAGGTTTCTGGATAAGGATGACAGTTTCCTTTACAGTCTGGGGTTCCTCCACCTTGGACTCTGGAGATGTTTGGGTAAGAGTTACAGCATTGACTTCTTCCAGCTTTGATTCTGAAGATATCTGGGTAAGGGTGACACTTGGTGATACAGTCTGGAGTTTCTCCACCTTGGATTCTGGAGGCTTTTGGGTAAAGGTAACAGTTTTCTTTACAGTCTGGAGTTCCTTCCCCTTGGATTCCAGAAGTTTTTGGGTGAGAGTGACAGTATCCTTTACAGTCTGGAGATTCCCCATCTTGGATTCTAGAGGCTTCTGGGTAAGGGTAATAGTTTTCTTTACAGTCTGGGGTTCCTCCACCTTGGACTCTGGAGATGTTTGGGTAAGAGTTACAGCATTGACTTCTTCCACCTTGGATTCTGAAGATATCTGGGTAAGCGTGACAGTTCGTGATACAGTCTGGAGTTCCTCCACCTTGGACTTCTGGGAACTCTTGGTAAGAATGACAGTTCCCTTGACAGTCTGGAGTTCCTCCACCTTGGATTCCAGAGGTTTTTTGGTAAGGGTGACCGTGTCCTCTACAGTCTGGAGTTCCTCCACCTTGGATTCCAGAGGTTTCTTGGTAAGAGTGACAGTGTCCTCTACAGTCTGGGGTTCCTCCACCTTGGACTCTGGAGATGTTTGGGTAAGAGTTACAGCATTGACTTCTTCCAGCTTTGATTCTGAAGATATCTGGGTAAGGGTGACACTTGGTGATACAGTCTGGAGTTTCTCCACCTTGGATTCTGGAGGCTTTTGGGTAAAGGTAACAGTTTTCTTTACAGTCTGGAGTTCCTTCACCTTGGATTCCAGAAGTTTTTGGGTGAGAGTGACAGTATCCTTTACAGTCTGGAGATTCCCCATCTTGGATTCTAGAGGCTTCTGGGTAAGGGTAATAGTTTTCTTTACAGTCTGGGGTTCCTCCACCTTGGACTCTGGAGATGTTTGGGTAAGAGTTACAGCATTGACTTCTTCCACCTTGGATTCTGAAGATATCTGGGTAAGCGTGACAGTTCGTGATACAGTCTGGAGTTCCTCCACCTTGGACTTCTGGGAACTCTTGGTAAGAATGACAGTTCCCTTGACAGTCTGGAGTTCCTCCACCTTGGATTCCAGAGGTTTCTTGGTAAGGGTGACAGTGTCCTCTACAGTCTGGAGTTCCTCCACCTTGGATTCTGGAGAATTTTTGGCCACAGTGACTCTCTCTGCTATAGCAGGAACATCCTCCACATTCAATTCTAGAGTAATCACAGTGTGGAAATCTTTTTCAACAGCACAGTCAACTTTGATTTCCTTTCCTTGTGCCCGCTCACCTGTAGTGGTGGCATCTTGGGAACCCATCAATAGGGGCTTATTTAAGTCCCGCGACTCCAGATGTTGGACTTCTTGCTCAATAGAATGAGTTAATGACGTAGACGCACTCTGGTGAACAGTTTCCATGTTTTGGATCATTTCCTCCTCTTGCTTCTCGCACACTGCAGGATTCTGGGAAGAAGCGTCTGAAGATGAATGGTCTTTTAAGTTGTCCCCACTCTTGACCTCAATGTGCTGGTCCTGGGCGTTCTTCTGTATGGAGAGATCGGTTCTCTTTTGGAGCTCTTGTATTTTGGAACCCTTGTCTTGTATTTCCTCCACAAGTTCATGGCTGGTGGTAACCACAGCAGAAGACGGATCTTCAGCAAGAGACTCCTTAACCTCTTGATTACTTTTAGGCTTTTGTTTATTTTCACTCTCAAATTCTTCTTGGGGAGTTAACTCATGTTTTAACTCTTTCTTTGGTGGGTGGGTGGCAGAGATGTCCTTGGCATCTGTCTTTGGTAAATCTAGAGACTCCTTTTTGGCCTTCTTACTTTTACCCTTGGACTCCTTCTTCTGACTGCCTTCCTGCTCGGTCTTAGTTTGGACAGGTGTACTGGTGTCAGTCTCATGTACTGGGCCCTCATCCTTTACATTCTGCCTCTGTGATTTGGTCTCTAGTTTGCCCTCTCTAGCCTCGACTTCTAGTTTAGTCGCTGAGGGTCCCTGAGTAAGACCACCTTGTCCTGCTCTCTCACTAGTTTTTCCTTCCTTTTTCAATCTCTCTGGTTTAGGGTTTGAAGACCCACTTTTAGGAGCCTCCATAGGGGTGACCTTTGTGGCCTCTACTGTTGGCTCTTTCTTGGGTTCTTTAGTTACTCCTTCACTCGCACTAGCACTGGGTTTGTGGGTCTTTTTGGATTCTGTTAGGTTATTGTGGTTTTCCGTAACCCCTTCTTTCCCAGTCTTTTCCTGCCCTTTCTTCTTTTGGCCCCTTTTCCCCTCTCCCTTGGTCTCTGTTTTTAGAGGCTCTAGTGCTGCAGACATTGGACTAACAGTGACACTAAACTCGTTCTCCTTCTGATGCTTCTGCTTTTTGCTTTGCACCTTCTCATTTGCCTGCTCGGCTGCAGGTTTGGAGAGCACATGCGTTTGACTCACAACTTTATCTTCCAAGTATTTGTCAGCTGCAATGCTATCCCTTCCCTGCTGTATAACCTCTTGTGCGGCCTCTACTTTTGTCTCTCCAGAGGCAGCTAAACTTAAGGCCTTCACGATCTCAGCTGTCTCTTTTCCCTTTTGCTTTTCTTTGGCTGGTTTTATTAATTGTCCCTTGTTCTTCTCCTGTTTGGCCAATATTTGCTCCTGCACTGGGGCCTTCTCACTACCCTCCATTCGTACCTCCTTTTCGTGGACTCTGACCTCTAGGCTTTTATGAGAGGACACTACATGGACCTCAGATTTCTGGGTTAGTGCTGATCTGGACTCTTCAGAGTCTTGGACCATTTTGGCGCTGGATCTTTTAGCAGCATTTTGGGGATATGACATGAGGGCCGGTCTGCTGACTATCTTGCTGGATTCTATGTTCTCCTCCTGCCTCTCGTACGAGGAGGTGACTGAGTTTGGAGCTGTCATTGACTCACCATTATCTGTCACTGTCTGCCTTTTAGAGTTTTCTTCTTTTCTAAGCTCTTGTGTCCCCCCGAACATCTTCTTATCTGTCCAGCTATCAGAGGAAGATGTTCCTAAGTGTCCCCTCCTCTCGTACCCCGATTTCTGTTGCTCTCCCACACTCGGAGTTCCCTTGGTCCCCCACTTCTCCCCTACACTAACCCCACTTGTATGACTTGTTCCCCTCTTATTACTGGCCTGGTCATCTCTTTCTGCCCATCTCTGCCACCCACCTTCTTGACAGCTGTTCTCGAGCACGTGGGACTTGGAGGAGCAATGTGTGGCGTCCTGACCTCTCTGGGGCACGGTCTCTTCTCTCCTGCGGTACTCTTGCCTTTCAACATCGGCCTGGGGTTTTGGAACATAGGATGTGGGGCCCCGAATTGCTTGGACATTTTCAGCAGGTGTCCTCCGAGGTAATCCTAGGGGAGCTATCGGACGTCTCACCCTTTGTAGAGATGCAGGTACAATTTCAGGAGGAAGATGGAGGTATTGGCGCAGATAGTCAATGCCCTCATTGGTGAGGTACCAGTAACAATGCTTCCATGCAAATGTTTCCCTGACGAATCCGCGTGATTTCAGCGAGCCCATTGCTTTGGTTACCTGCAGGTTTGTGACACCGGAAACCTCGGCGTGGCGACTCTGCGGCCTCTCGTCGTTCTTGGCCACCATGACTCCGTCTCGAAAAATAATTTCATAGATCGCTCGTAGGCGGTCACGTGGCATCAGCATCCCGGCCACCATCTTGGTTATTTAGGTTCAGTACAAATGCAGAAAAGAAAGGTGCCGTCTCTACCCCAAGAACAAAAAAAAAAAAAAGAATAAATAAGAATCAGGAAGTTCCTTGAGTTGCGTGTGACAATGAGCTGCCAGCGGATCTCCCAGGATGAAAGTCTCCACACAGAGAAGCGACTCCGCTCTGCAGATCCGGAAAATGGGCAGCAAGAGAGCAGAAAGTTTCTTCCTAGCCGCCCTCCTCCTGCACAAAGTCTCCCCCTCCTCAGCTTCTGGAGAGCGTTAGTGACTCCACCTCCGGGTGTGAGAGAGACTGGACAGAGCGGAGAGACAGCTGAGAGTCCAGAGAGACTGCACCGGAGGAGAGAGTGAAACACGCGCGCGCACACGCCCTCCAGAGGGAGGGGGCAGGACTCCAACCACAGCTGCCCATCCCAACCCCCCAGTACACCGTGCCCGTTCAGCACCAGGGATGCCGGCGCGGGCAGACATACGTGCCATACCTTCTATCCCATGGAGCATGTAACACCTTATGACAGAAACAGGTAATTTGTGAAGGAAAGAAAAATCTCCCAAAAATTCCTGAGCTTCCTGGCAGTGCGGGCAGAGAACGGCTGCCCGGCAGAGGTGGCAGCGAGGATATGAATGGCATACCAATGTCATCACTGCCAACGTGGGGTGTCAAGGAAACACTACCCTCCACCATGCTCCTCGCATAGACCGCAGCTGCCAAGAGCCCTCAACACGTGCCCTTTACTCACAGTGACAAGTACCCACAAATAGTTAAAGTGACAGCTCCGCCGTATGACCGGAGGGATATATATATATACACACAAACGTATATTCCTAGACTGCAGGGAGGTGAGAGATACAGAATACCACAGCAGTTGCTCCCATGTGTCACACGTCAGACTCCCAGCACCCAATACCGCTCTATAGATTGCAAGCTCCGCAGACAAGCGCTGACACCACCTGCCTCTACAGGATCAAGCAATGAAGCCCTTTAATAAATCATCCAATTATGAGACAACAACAAAAGGACACAAGTGGTGACATGACATAATATGTATATAACGCTCTCAGGAAGGAGACACGACGGTCAGTGAACATGTTACCGGGAGGCACCGCACGCCTCCTGCCTCAGTGACGTCGCTTTTCTGTGCTCCCCCACACACAATGGTATTGACTCATAGGAGTCATTTTTTCCTGTATTTTGGGACCTTTCATAAGTCCAGGGGATCCGGAGGACTTCAGTGCACAAAACCTCGAGTCTTTGTAACCCAGGAAAAAAGATTACAGCTGTGAAAAAATATAGAAAGATTTCCCATTTCATAAAAAAACCTCTACAATGATTGAGGTCGGAGGTGCGGAGCGCGTGAGCAGGCAGAGTTATCAAAATGGAAGATTTCTATGAAGAACAATGTGTCATCACTACACAAACCTGGCGCGACCCCCCTCCCCCCACCAACATGGTCTACGTATCGTCTGATAATGGATGGTGTCCGGCACTGGATCAATTTTATAAATAATGTGCAGCAAAATTCAATGCCCCCCCCCCCCCAATAATTAAAAAAAGAATAATAATTCCCCAGAAGTGAGATACAAGCTGCTGAATATGAGAACAGGTGAGTGTGTGAATCATCCAGGTTTTGGGGTTCAGCTGGGGGGTGACGGGAGGTCTTGCAACCAAAAACTGGAATATTGCAGCAATCTCCAGGGTTGACCAACATGACGGCTTTCTTCCAAAAAAAACAGCGCCCTGCCAGTCCACAGGTTGTGTATGGTATTGCAGCTCAGTAGTACTGAGCTGTAATAGATGGACAGGTGTGGCCCTGTTACCTGGACGATAGCCGCCATGTTTCTCATTCTTATACACACCCTTTAACTCCTGTGATAAAGACCAAACCGGCTCTCCACTGCAGTCCCCGCCGCAATTCTATTACTGCCGTCAGATGACCAGTACTAGCAGTCAGACATAGCCCGATACAGCTCGTGGCGTGCGGACGACCCCAGGTCCACCGCCAGTCAGAGTGATAATGTCCTGAGTCCCCCAATCCCACAACACAACCCCCTCATTTCCCGTCATCACGTCTGGTTGGACGAAGCGATGACTACTCCAACCAACATTGTCTAATAATCCTTCCGCTGTTTGTTGTAATTTGCGTGGTTTTCATCGGACGCCCGGGGCGCAGCGAGGCCTAAAGTCAATCAACATTGAACTGAAGATCCCAATCAATCTACAATTGTCAATGACAACCATTGTGTCTTTGGCAAAAATTGATTGGTTGCGATGATGGGAGTTATTAGTAATTAATACAATTGTAATGTTAACCATTCTCCAAGAATAAACCATGTGAGGTAAAATTACCCAGCATGCCCCATTCACAGAGAGAATCCGTCATATCCGCTATCTCTTCTTCCCTGGGGAGTGTCACATGACATTTAACCATATAGCTAATAACACGCAGCGCTGCGCAAAGGTTTTAGGCAGTTGTGGAAAAATGCAGCAAAAGTAAGAAGGTTTTCAAAAATAGAAGTGATAAAATCGATAAAAAACAAACAGAAAAAAACTAAGAGAATAAATAGAAATCTAAATCACATCAATATTTTGTGTGACCCCCCTTTGCCTTTAGTACAGCATCAATTCTTCTAGGTACACTTGATTTTGTAGGATTATAGTCAGGTGTAAGATTAACCAATTATACCAAACAGGTGATAACGATCATTTTTACATGTAGGTGGAAACACAGTCATTAACTGTAACATAAACAGCTGTGTAGGGTCTTAAACTGGATGAGGAACAGCCAAACTCTGCTACAAAAGGTGAGGTTGTGGAAGACAGTTTCATGTCACAGGTCCACCGTGGCAAGACTGAGCACAGCAACAAGACAAAAGGCAGTAATACTGCATCAGCAACATCTCTCCCCAGCAAACTGGGGTTTCAAGATGTGCTCTTCTGATAAAACACAAATAAACGGGTAACGGTCAGTGGTCAGCCAAGGAAACTTAGTGCAGCAGATCAAAGACACATCATGCTGCCCCTGGAAATCGGAAGTTGTCCAGCAGTACCATCAGATCAGAAATGGCAGAAACCAGTGGGACCAAGTACTCCCATCCACTGTTCAGAGAGTTCTGACCAGAAGTGGTCTTTATGGAAAGCCATACAATTGATGTGGAAACAAGGGACAATAAGCTACTCAACTGTGCACGAAAACATAGTAACTGGGGTGCAGAAAAATTGTAGCAGGCGCTCAGACTGAGGAGTTACAATGTGAAATATTTGGTCTAACAGAAGACAGTTTGCTCTCTGAAGGGCTGGAGAGCGGTACAATAATGAGGGTCTGCAGGCAGCAGTGAAGAAGGTGGAGGGTCCTGGAGAGCGGTACAATAATGAGGGTCTGCAGGCAGCAGTGAAGATGGTGGAGGGTCCTGGAGAGCGGTACAATAATGAGGGTCTGCAGGCAGCAGTGAAGATGGTGGAGGGTCCTGGAGAGCGGTACAATAATGAGGGTCTGCAGGCAGCAGTGAAGCATGGTGGAGGGTCCTAGAGAGCGGTACAATAATAAGGGTATGCAGGCAGCAGTGAAGATGGTGGAGGGTCCTGGAGAGCGATACAATAATGAGGGTCTGCAGGCAGCAGTGAAGATGGTGGAGGGTCCTGGAGAGTGGTACAATAATGAGGGTCTGCAGGCAGCAGTGAAGCATGGTGGAGGGTCCTGGAGAGCGGTACAATAATAAGGGTCTGCAGGCAGCAGTGAAGATGGTGGAGGGTCCTGGAGAGCGGTACAATAATGAGGGTCTGCAGGCAGCAGTGAAGATGGTGGAGGGTCCTGGAGAGCGGTACAATAATGAGGGTCTGCAGGCAGCAGTGAAGCATGGTGGAGGGTCCTGGAGAGCGATACAATAATGAGGGTATGCAGGCAGCAGTGAAGCATGGTGGAGGGTCCTGGAGAGCGGTACAATAATGAGGGTCTGCAGGCAGCAGTGAAGCATGGAGGAGGGTCCTGGAGAGCGGTACAATAATGAGGGTCTACAGGCAGCAGTGAAGCATGGTGGAGGGTCCTGGAGAGCGGTACAATAATGAGGGTCTGCATGCAGCAGTGAAGCATGGAGGAGGGTCCTGGAGAGCGGTACAATAATGAGGGTCTACAGGCAGCAGTGAAGCATGGTGGAGGGTCCTGGAGAGCGGTACAATAATGAGGGTCTGCAGGCAGCAGTGAAGATGGTGGAGGGTCCTGGAGAGCGGTACAATAATGAGGGTCTGCAGGCAGCAGTGAAGCATGGTGGAGGGTCCTGGAGAGCGATACAATAATGAGGGTATGCAGGCAGCAGTGAAGATGGTGGAGGGTCCTGGAGAGCGATACATGAATGAGGGTCTGCAGGCAGCAGTGAAGATGGTGGAGGGTCCTGGAGAGCGGTACAATAATGAGGGTCCACAGGCAGCAGTCAAGCATGGTGGAGGATCCTGGAGAGCGGTACAATAATGAGGGTCTGCAGGCAGCAGTGAAGCATGGTGGAGGGTCCTGGAGAGCGGTACAATAATGAGGGTCTGCAGGCAGCAGTGAAGATGGTGGAGGGTCCTGGAGAGCGGTACAATAATGAGGGTCTGCAGGCAGCAGTGAAGATGGTGGAGGGTCCTGGAGAGCGGTACAATAATGAGGGTCTGCAGGCAGCAGTGAAGCATGGTGGAGGGTCCTGGAGAGCGATACAATAATGAGGGTATGCAGGCAGCAGTGAAGATGGTGGAGGGTCCTGGAGAGCGATACAATAATGAGGGTCTGCAGGCAGCAGTGAAGATGGTGGAGGGTCCTGGAGAGCGGTACAATAATGAGGGTCTGCAGGCAGCAGTGAAGATGGTGGAGGGTCCTGGAGAGCGGTACAATAATGAGGGTCCACAGGCAGCAGTCAAGCATGGTGGAGGATCCTGGAGAGCGGTACAATAATGAGGGTCTGCAGGCAGCAGTGAAGATGGTGGAGGGTCCTGGAGAGCGGTACAATAATGAGGGTCCACAGGCAGCAGTGAAGATGGAGGAGGGTCCTGGAGAGCGGTACAATAATGAGGGTCTGCAGGCAGCAGTGAAGCATGGTGGAGGGTCCTGGAGAGCGGTACAATAATGAGGGTCTGCAGGCAGCAGTGAAGCATGGTGGAGGGTCCTGGAGAGCGGTACAATAATGAGGGTCCACAGGCAGCAGTCAAGCATGGTGGAGGATCCTGGAGAGCGGTACAATAATGAGCGCCTGCAGGCAGCAGTGAAGCATGGTGGAAGGTCCTGAAGAGCGGTACAATAATGAGGGTCTGCAGGCAGCAGTGAAGCATGGAGAGCGGTACAATAATGAGCATCTGCAGGCAGCAGTGAAGATGGCGGAGGGTCCTGGAGAGCGGTACAATAATGAGGGTCTGCAGGCAGTAGTGAAGCATGGTGGAGGGTCCTGGAGAGCGGTACAATAATGAGCGCCTGCAGGCAGCAGTGAAGCATGGTGGAAGGTCCTGGAGAGCGGTACAATAATGAGGGTCTGCAGGCAGCAGTGAAGTATGGTGGAGAGCGGTACAATAATGAGGGTCTGCAGGCAGCAGTGAAGCATGGTGGAGGGTCCTGGACAGCGGTACAATAATGAGGGTCCACAGGCAGCAGTCAAGCATGGTGGAGGATCCTGGAGAGCGGTACAATAATGAGCGCCTGCAGGCAGCAGTGAAGCATGGTGGAAGGTCCTGAAGAGCGGTACAATAATGAGGGTCTGCAGGCAGCAGTGAAGCATGGAGAGCGGTACAATAATGAGCATCTGCAGGCAGCAGTGAAGATGGCGGAGGGTCCTGGAGAGCGGTACAATAATGAGGGTCTGCAGGCAGTAGTGAAGCATGGTGGAGGGTCCTGGAGAGCGGTACAATAATGAGCGCCTGCAGGCAGCAGTGAAGCATGGTGGAAGGTCCTGGAGAGCGGTACAATAATGAGGGTCTGCAGGCAGCAGTGAAGTATGGTGGAGAGCGGTACAATAATGAGGGTCTGCAGGCAGCAGTGAAGCATGGTGGAGGGTCCTGGACAGCGGTACAATAATGAGGGTCTGCAGGCAGCAGTGAAGATGGTGGAGGGTCCTGGAGAGCGGTACAATAATGAGGGTCTGCAGGCAGCAATGAAGCATGGTGGAGGCTCCTGGAGAGTGGTACAATAATGAGTGTCTGCAGGCAGCAGTGAAGCATGGTGGAGGGTCCTGGAGAGCGGTACAATAATGAGGGTCTGCAGGCAGCAGTGAAGCATGGTGGAGGGTCCAGGAGAGCGGTACAATAATGAGGGTCTGCAGGCAGCAGTGAAGCATGGTGGAGGGTCCAGGAGAGCGGTACAATAATGAGGGTCTGCAGGCAGCAGTGAAGCATGGTGGATGGTCCAGGAGAGCGGTACAATAATGAGGGTCTGCAGGCAGCAGTGAAGCATGGTGGAGGGTCCTGGAGAGCGGTACAATAATGAGGGTCTGCAGGCAGCAGTGAAGATGGTGGAGGGTCCTGGAGAGCGGTACAATAATGAGGGTCTGCAGGCAGCAGTGAAGCATGGTGGAGGGTCCTTGCAGTATTAATGGTGTCCTCAATGCTGAGAAATACCGGCAGATATTTATCCATCATGTAATACCATCCTCGAGGCGTTTGATTGGCTCCAAATTTATTCTGCCTCAAGACAACGACCCCCAACATCCAACAAATGTAATTAATAAATATCTTCAGTGTAAAGAACACGGAGTCCTGGAAGTGATGATTTGGCCCCCACAGAGCCCTGTGATGATTTGGCCCCCACAGAGCCCTGATCTCTACGTCTGGGATTACATGAAGAGACAGGAGGATGTGAGGCAGCGACATCCACAGATCTGTGATTAGTTCTCCAAGATGAAGAACAACCTCCCGGCCGAGTTCCTGCAAAAACTGTGTGCAAGCACCTAGAAGAATGGATGCTGGACTGAGGGCAAAGGGCGGTCACACCAAATATTGATGTGATTTAGATTTCTCTTCTGTTAACTCAATTAGCTTTTTTTTTTATCAAGTAACAAAATACAATTAACACTTCTATTATGAAAACATTCTTACTTACAGCATTATCCCACAACTGCCTAAAACTACTGCACAGTCCTGTATGTCTAGAAATAAAACATCCAAAATGTATGTGTACGGTATCTATAGTCTATGTGGTGGATGTGTACTGCACGGTATCTATAGGCCTCTATGAGGTAGATGTGTCCTGTACATTATCTATAGTCTATGTGGTGGATGTGTCCTGTACAGTATATATAGTCTATGAGGTAGATGTGTCCTGTACAGTATATATAGTCTTCTATGTGGTGGATGTGTCCTGTACAGTATCTATAGTCTTCTATGTGGTGGATGTGTCCTGTACATTATCTATAGTCTATGTGGTGGATGTGTCCTGTACAGTATATATAGTCTATGTGGTGATGTATCCTGTACAGTATATATAGTCTATGTGGTGGATGTGTCCTGTACAGTATCTATAGTCTATGTGGTAGATGTGTCCTGTACAGTATATATAGTCTATGTGGTGATGTATCCCGTACAGTATCTATAGTCTATGTGGTGGATGTGTCCTGTACAGTATATATATTCTATGTGGTGGATGTGTCCTGTACAGTATATATATTCTATGAGGTAGATGTGTCCTGTACAGTATATATATTCTATGTGGTGGATGTGTCCTGTACAGTATCTATAGTCTTCTATGTGGTGGATGTGTCCTGTACAGTATCTATAGTCTATGTGGTGGATGTGTCCTGTACAGTATATATATTCTATGTGGTGGATGTGTCCTGTACAGTATATATATTCTATGAGGTAGATGTGTCCTGTACAGTATATATATTCTATGTGGTGGATGTGTCCTGTACGGTATCTATAGTCTATGTGGTGGATGTGTCCTGTACAGTATCTATAGTCTATGTGGTGGATGTGTCCTGTACAGTATCTATAGGATTCTATGTGGTGGATGTGTCATGTACAGTATATATAGTCTATGTGGTGGATGTGTCCTGTACAGTATATATAGTCTGTGTGGTGGATGTGTCCTGTACAGTATATATAGTCTATGTGGTGGATGTGTCCTGTACAGTATCTATAGTCTATGTGGTGGATGTGTCCTGTACAGTATATATAGTCTATGTGGTGGATGTGTCCTGTACAGTATCTATAGTCTATGTGGTGATGTGTCCTGTACAGTATATATAGTCTATGTGGTGATGTATCCCGTACAGTATCTATAGTCTATGTGGTGGATGTGTCCTGTACAGTATCTATAGTCTATGTGGTAGATGTGTCCTGTACAGTATATATAGTCTATGTGGTGGATGTGTCCTGTACAGTATATATAGTCTATGTGGTGGATGTGTCCTGTACAGTATCTATAGTCTATGTGGTGGATGTGTCCTGTACAGTATCTATAGTCTATGTGGTGGATGTGTCCTGTACAGTATATATAGTCTATGTGGTGGATGTGTCCTGTACAGTATCTATAGTCTATGTGGTAGATGAGTCCTGTACAGTATCTATAGTCTATGTGGTGGATGTGTCCTGTACAGTATCTATAGTCTATGTGGTGGATGTGTCCTGTACAGTATCTATAGTCTATGTGGTGGATGTGTCCTGTACAGTATCTATAGTCTATGTGGTGGATGTGTCCTGTACGGTATCTATAGTCTATGTGGTGGATGTGTCCTGTACGGTATCTATAGGCTTCTATGTGGTGGATGTGTCCTGTACAGTATATATAGTCTATGTGGTGGATGTGTACTGTACAGTATCTATAGTCTATGTGGTGGATGTGTCCTGTACAGTATATATAGTCTATGTGGTGGATGTGTCCTGTACAGTATCTATAGTCTATGTGGTGGATGTGTCCTGTACAGTATATATAGTCTATGTGGTAGATGTATCATGTACAGTATATATAGTCTGTGTGGTAGATGTATCATGTACAGTATATATAGTCTTCTATGTGGTGGATGTGTCCTGTACAGTATATATAGTCTATGTGGTGGATGTGTCCTGTACAGTATCTATAGTCTATGTGGTAGATAAATCCTATACAGTATCCATAGTCTTCTATGTGGTGGATGTGTCCTGTACAGTATCTATAGTCTATGTGGTGGATGTGTCCTGTACAGTATATATAGTCTATGTGGTGGATGTGTCCTGTACAGTATATATAGTCTATGTGGTGGATGTATCCTGTACGGTATCTATAGTCTATGTGGTGGATGTGTCCTGTACAGTATCTATAGTCTATGTGGTGGATGTGTCCTGTACAGAATCTATAGTCTTCTATATGGTGGATGTGTCCTGTACAGTATCTATAGGCTTCTATGTGGTGGATGTGTCCTGTACAGTATCTATAGGCTTCTATGAGGTAGATGTGTCCTGTACAGTATCTATAGTCTATGTGGTAGATGTGTCCTGTACGGTATCTATAGGCTTCTATGTGGTGGATGTGTCCTGTACGGTATCTATAGGCTTCTATGTGGTGGATGTGTCCTGTACATTATCTATAGTCTATGTGGTGGATGTGTCCTGTACAGTATCTATAGTCTATGTGGTGGATGTGTCCTGTACAGTATATATAGTCTATGTGGTAGATGTATCATGTACAGTATATATAGTCTGTGTGGTAGATGTATCATGTACAGTATATATAGGCTTCTATGTGGTAGATAAATCCTATACAGTATCTATAGTCTTCTATGTGGTGGATGTGTCCCGTACGGTATCTATAGGCTTCTATGTGGTGGATGTGTCCTGTACAGTATCTATAGTCTATGTGGTGGATGTGTCCTGTACAGAATCTATAGTCTATGTGGTGATGTATCCCGTACAGTATCTATAGTCTATGTGGTGGATGTGTCCTGTACAGTATCTATAGTCTATGTGGTGGATGTGTCCTGTACAGTATATATAGTCTTCTATGTGGTGGATGTGTCCTGTACAGAATCTATAGTCTATGTGGTGATGTATCCCGTACAGTATCTATAGTCTATGTGGTGATGTATCCCGTACAGTATCTATAGTCTATGTGGTGGATGTGTCCTGTACAGTATATATAGTCTATGTGGTGATGTATCCCGTACAGTATCTATAGTCTATGTGGTGGATGTGTCCTGTACAGTATATATAGTCTATGTGGTGATGTGTCCTGTACAGTATATATAGTCTATGTGGTGGATGTGTCCTGTACAGTATCTATAGTCTATGTGGTAGATGTGTCCTGTACAGTATATATAGTCTATGTGGTGATGTATCCCGTACAGTATCTATAGTCTATGTGGTGGATGTGTCCTGTACAGTATCTATAGTCTATGTGGTGGATGTGTCCTGTACAGTATATATAGTCTATGTGGTGATGTGTCCTGTACAGTATATATAGTCTATGTGGTGATGTATCCCGTACAGTATCTATAGTCTATGTGGTGGATGTGTCCTGTACAGTATATATAGTCTGTGTGGTAGATGAGTCCTGTACAGTATCTATAGTCTATGTGGTGGATGTGTCCTGTACAGTATCTATAGTCTATGTGGTGGATGTGTCCTGTACAGTATCTATAGTCTATGTGGTGGATGTGTCCTGTACAGTATCTATAGTCTATGTGGTGGATGTGTCCTGTACGGTATCTATAGGCTTCTATGTGGTGGATGTGTCCTGTACAGTATATATAGTCTATGTGGTAGATGTGTCCTGTACGGTATCTATAGGCTTCTATGTGGTGGATGTGTCCTGTACAGTATATATAGTCTATGTGGTGGATGTGTCCTGTACAGTATCTATAGTCTATGTGGTGGATGTGTCCTGTACAGTATATATAGTCTATGTGGTGATGTATCCCGTACAGTATCTATAGTCTGTGTGGTGGATGTGTCCTGTACAGTATATATAGTCTATGTGGTGATGTGTCCTGTACAGTATATATAGTCTATGTGGTGGATGTGTCCTGTACAGTATCTATAGTCTATGTGGTAGATGTGTCCTGTACAGTATATATAGTCTATGTGGTGATGTATCCCGTACAGTATCTATAGTCTATGTGGTGGATGTGTCCTGTACAGTATCTATAGTCTATGTGGTGGATGTGTCCTGTACAGTATATATAGTCTATGTGGTGATGTGTCCTGTACAGTATATATAGTCTATGTGGTGATGTATCCCGTACAGTATCTATAGTCTATGTGGTGGATGTGTCCTGTACAGTATATATAGTCTGTGTGGTAGATGAGTCCTGTACAGTATCTATAGTCTATGTGGTGGATGTGTCCTGTACAGTATCTATAGTCTATGTGGTGGATGTGTCCTGTACAGTATCTATAGTCTATGTGGTGGATGTGTCCTGTACAGTATCTATAGTCTATGTGGTGGATGTGTCCTGTACGGTATCTATAGGCTTCTATGTGGTGGATGTGTCCTGTACAGTATATATAGTCTATGTGGTGGATGTGTCCTGTACAGTATATATAGGATTCTATGTGGTGGATGTGTCCTGTACAGTATCTATAGGCTTCTATGTGGTGGATGTGTCCTGTACAGTATCTATAGTCTATGTGGTGGATGTGTCCTGTACAGTATCTATAGTCTATGTGGTGGATGTGTCCTGTACAGTATCTATAGTCTATGTGGTGGATGTGTCCTGTACAGTATCTATAGTCTATGTGGTGGATGTGTCCTGTACGGTATCTATAGGCTTCTATGTGGTGGATGTGTCCTGTACAGTATATATAGTCTATGTGGTGGATGTATCCTGTACAGTATCTATAGTCTATGTGGTGGATGTGTCCTGTACAGTATCTATAGTCTATGTGGTGGATGTGTCCTGTACGGTATCTATAGGCTTCTATGTGGTAGATGAGTCCTGTACAGTATATATAGGATTCTATGTGGTGGATGTGTCCTGTACAGTATATATAGTCTATGTGGTGGATGTGTCCTGTACAGTATATATAGTCTGTGTGGTGGATGTGTCCTGTACAGTATATATAGTCTATGTGGTGGATGTGTCCTGTACAGTATCTATAGTCTATGTGGTGGATGTGTCCTGTACAGTATCTATAGGCTTCTTCAAGGCAGACATATTGATTGGAGCAGATATATATACAGAAATTAGGGTCAGATCACATCTATGTATAAGAGCCATGTTCCTGCACAGCACAGAGCACACACATGGTTGGGATAAAAGACAGGGCCCCATAACTGGTGACAGCCGGACCAGGACCATGATGCCATAAGCAGATGTGCCCGGCGTGGCATGTGCAGTGTCTTAATATCCCAGGACGGGCACACACTGACAGCTGTAACTTCTCCTGACGCCCTCGGCTTATGATGTGTAAATATCTATACACAGAAGCAGGATGTGGTCGGCTGTCAGGATCCTGCTGATTTACATGCCCCCCGGCGAGCGTCACAGCGGGGCACCAAGATGGACTCAAGATGGCCATACACTGGAGACTTTAGACGCACAAAAAAGCCAATTTTGACCATTTTGAGATACAGCTGCTTGGTATTCTGTATATAGAGCAGCTGTATCGTACACGGAGTCCTGAATCCGTCAGGTCAGTGGGACTGACGGGTTCAGTGTCCGCGCGTCCAGCGTCTCTGACATGCAGGATCCACCTGTTATCCATCACATCTAAGTTATGAACTGTAGGACCCGCTGACACTGAGCCTGTCAGTCCCACTGACTGATACAGGACTCAGCGCACGACACAGCTGCTCTATATACAGGATACAAAGCAGCTGTATCTCTAAAAGTAAAAATAATATTGAATAAAATGTAATTAGAGAGTTGCGCCAAATACACTGATAGACATTTTTATTAAATAAATAAATATGAAATCTCTTTTGAAGGTGTACATAGCCTACAATGTTCAGATAGACGCTAAGATAGGGGGCGCTGTGGCTGGAGGGGGGTCATCTAGTAAGACTCCATGATCATAGCTCGGAGGACGCTCAGCTCAGTAATCGTATGTCTGCCCTGGGGCCCCACAGAACCCGGCGTCAGGTGAAATTCCCACACATGCACATTGCTCCGGAGACCTAGATGAGGTTTTTCCGGTTTGGTCGCTGGGGGGCGCGGGCAGGTGCGCGGGTGTCATCATCCTGCTCTGCAGCGTAACAAAAAAAGGCATTCAGAAAGTCGCATCGTCTGACGTGCCCCCCCCCCCTGTGCAATGTCGGCGGCACGGAGGAGCGCTGGACTTCAGGAACGTCGGAGATGAATTTTCCTATATTTAAAAACACGTAAATCCTCAACAAGTTGCGCTGCTGCCGGGGACGTGGAACGTAAGCGCTCAAATCAGAGGTGCAACTAACTCCAGTCCCGGTCAGCGACCACTTAGGGTGAACAGAAGTTTGCAGGGTTTTTGTAATTGCAGCAAAAAGATATCACTTTGTAAAGACCGCCATGATTTTAAAGCGATTACGAAAATTGCGCAAAAAACTAAGAACGGAAAAGGTAAATAAATGATGAGGTAAATACATCCTTATAACAGCCTCATCACATCGGACGACAAAAACACATGAGCAGCCGCCTCGCACTGCCGCCAGGGCAAGAACGCAGGGGACACAGGTGGAGCAGGACTTAGTGAGGCGCGCCGGGCCTTCCAGGTGATAAGATAATCCGGGCCGGGGATGTAATAAATGGTCCGGGCTCCAGAACACGTCACATTGGCCCAGTATATGCGGAGGTGCTCACAGAGGGGAGGGGTGCGCATATAACGACCCCCCCCCCCCACACAGGGAAACCACCCAGAGATCTCAGCGCAGGCGAAGTGCGGGACACATTCCAGAGAGTCGTACATTGGATCCTGGAGACGAGCGGCGCGAGGAGAAGAAAACCTCTGGATGATAATATTTACAGCGTCTCCGGGGTGACCGGCCCTGCAACAGGAAGAACCTCGTACTCACTATGTATATGAGCAAGGAGGGGCCGGCTGTCATATACTGCAGGATCGGGGTGTACGGGCGTAGATTACACTACACTGGATATTATATAGTACAGGAGGATACAGTATATACTATAGAGCAGCCTTTATTATATCCCTGTATATTATAGAGGAGTCTTTATTATATCCCTGTATATTATAGAGGAGTCTTTATTATATCCCTGTATATTATAGAGAAGTCTTTATTATATCCCTGTATATTATAGAGGAGTCTTTATTATATCCCTGTATATTATAGAGAAGTCTTTATTATATCCCTGTATATTATAGAGGAGTCTTTATTATATCGCTGTATATTATAGAGAAGTCTTTATTATATCCCTGTATATTATAGAGAAGTCTTTATTATATCGCTGTATATTATAGAGAAGTCTTTATTATATCCCTGTATATTATAGAGCAGCCTTTATTATATCCCTGTATATTATAGAGAAGTCTTTATTATATCACTGTATATTATAGAGGAGTCTTTATTATATCCCTGTATATTATAGAGCAGCCTTTATTATATCCCTGTATATTATAGAGAAGTCTTTATTATATCACTGTATATTATAGAGCAGCCTTTATTATATCCCTGTATATTATAGAGGAGTCTTTATTATATCACTGTATATTATAGAGGAGTCTTTATTATATCCCTGTATATTATAGAGAAGTCTTTATTATATCCCTGTATATTATAGAGAAGTCTTTATTATATCCCTGTATATTATAGAGCAGTCTTTATTATATCCCTGTATATTATAGAGGAGTCTTTATTATATCGCTGTATATTATAGAGGAGTCTTTATTATATCGCTGTATATTATAGAGGAGTCTTTATTATATCCCTGTATATTATAGAGGAGTCTTTATTATATCACTGTATACTATAGAGCAGCCTTTATTATATCGCTGTATATTATAGAGAAGCCTTTATTATATCCCTGTATATTATAGAGAAGTCTTTATTATATCCCTGTATATTATAGAGAAGTCTTTATTATATCCCTGTATATTATAGAGCAGCCTTTATTATATCACTGTATATTATAGAGAAGTCTTTATTATATCCCTGTATATTATAGAGAAGTCTTTATTATATCCCTGTATATTATAGAGGAGTCTTTATTATATCCCTGTATATTATAGAGAAGTCTTTATTATATCCCTGTATATTATAGAGAAGTCTTTATTATATCCCTGTATATTATAGAGGAGTCTTTATTATATCCCTGTATATTATAGAGAAGTCTTTATTATATCCCTGTATATTATAGAGAAGTCTTTATTATATCCCTGTATATTATAGAGAAGCCTTTATTATATCCCTGTATATTATAGAGGAGTCTTTATTATATCGCTGTATATTATAGAGAAGTCTTTATTATATCGCTGTATATTATAGAGAAGTCATTATTATATCACTGTATATTATAGAGAAGTCTTTATTATATCCCTGTATATTATAGAGAAGTCTTTATTATATCCCTGTATATTATAGAGGAGTCTTTATTATATCACTGTATATTATAGAGAAGTCTTTATTATATCCCTGTATATTATAGAGAAGTCTTTATTATATCCCTGTATATTATAGAGAAGTCTTTATTATATCGCTGTATATTATAGAGAAGTCTTTATTATATCCCTGTATATTATAGAGCAGCCTTTATTATATCACTGTATATTATAGAGGAGTCTTTATTATATCCCTGTATATTATAGAGGAGTCTTTATTATATCCCTGTATATTATAGAGAAGTCTTTATTATATCACTGTATATTATAGAGAAGTCTTTATTATATCCCTGTATATTATAGAGAAGTCTTTATTATATCGCTGTATATTATAGAGAAGTCTTTATTATATCCCTGTATATTATAGAGGAGTCTTTATTATATCCCTGTATATTATAGAGGAGTCTTTATTATATCCCTGTATATTATAGAGAAGTCTTTATTATATCCCTGTATATTATAGAGAAGTCTTTATTATATCGCTGTATATTATAGAGAAGTCTTTATTATATCCCTGTATATTATAGAGAAGTCTTTATTATATCCCTGTATATTATAGAGAAGTCTTTATTATATCACTGTATATTATAGAGAAGTCTTTATTATATCCCTGTATATTATAGAGCAGTCTTTATTATATCCCTGTATATTATAGAGGAGTCTTTATTATATCCCTGTATATTATAGAGAAGTCTTTATTATATCGCTGTATATTATAGAGAAGTCTTTATTATATCGCTGTATATTATAGAGGAGTCTTTATTATATCACTGTATATTATAGAGGAGTCTTTATTATATCCCTGTATATTATAGAGGAGTCTTTATTATATCCCTGTATATTATAGAGGAGTCTTTATTATATCCCTGTATATTATAGAGAAGTCTTTATTATATCGCTGTATATTATAGAGGAGTCTTTATTATATCCCTGTATATTATAGAGAAGTCTTTATTATATCGCTGTATATTATAGAGAAGTCTTTATTATATCGCTGTATATTATAGAGGAGTCTTTATTATATCCCTGTATATTATAGAGAAGTCTTTATTATATCCCTGTATATTATAGAGGAGTCTTTATTATATCCCTGTATATTATAGAGAAGTCTTTATTATATCACTGTATATTATAGAGAAGTCTTTATTATATCACTGTATATTATAGAGAAGTCTTTATTATATCCCTGTATACTATAGAGAAGTCTTTATTATATCGCTGTATATTATAGAGAGGTCTTTATTATATCCCTGTATATTATAGAGAAGTCTTTATTATATCCCTGTATATTATAGAGAAGTCTTTATTATATCCCTGTATATTATAGAGGAGTCTTTATTATATCCCTGTATATTATAGAGGAGTCTTTATTATATCCCTGTATATTATAGAGCAGTCTTTATTATATCACTGTATATTATAGAGAAGTCTTTATTATATCCCTGTATATTATAGAGCAGCCTTTATTATATCACTGTATATTATAGAGAAGTCTTTATTATATCCCTGTATATTATAGAGGAGTCTTTATTATATCCCTGTATATTATAGAGCAGTCTTTATTATATCGCTGTATATTATAGAGGAGTCTTTATTATATCCCTGTATATTATAGAGAAGTCTTTATTATATCGCTGTATATTATACAGAAGTCTTTATTATATCGCTGTATATTATAGAGAAGTCTTTATTATATCCCTGTATATTATAGAGAAGTCTTTATTATATCCCTGTATATTATAGAGAAGTCTTTATTATATCGCTGTATATTATAGAGAAGTCTTTATTATATCCCTGTATATTATAGAGAAGTCTTTATTATATCCCTGTATATTATAGAGGAGTCTTTATTATATCCCTGTATATTATAGAGAAGTCTTTATTATATCCCTGTATATTATAGAGAAGTCTTTATTATATCGCTGTATATTATAGAGAAGTCTTTATTATATCCCTGTATATTATAGAGAAGTCTTTATTATATCCCTGTATATTATAGAGAAGTCTTTATTATATCGCTGTATATTATAGAGGAGTCTTTATTATATCCCTGTATATTATACAGAAGTCTTTATTATATCGCTGTATATTATACAGAAGTCTTTATTATATCGCTGTATATTATAGAGAAGTCTTTATTATATCGCTGTATATTATAGAGAAGTCTTTATTATATCCCTGTATATTATAGAGCAGTCTTTATTATATCGCTGTATATTATAGAGAAGTCTTTATTATATCGCTGTATATTATAGAGAAGTCTTTATTATATCCCTGTATATTATAGAGAAGTCTTTATTATATCCCTGTATATTATAGAGGAGTCTTTATTATATCCCTGTATATTATAGAGAAGTCTTTATTATATCGCTGTATATTATAGAGGAGTCTTTATTATATCCCTGTATATTATAGAGGAGTCTTTATTATATCCCTGTATATTATAGAGCAGTCTTTATTATATCCCTGTATATTATAGAGAAGTCTTTATTATATCGCTGTATATTATAGAGGAGTCTTTATTATATCGCTGTATATTATAGAGAAGTCTTTATTATATCCCTGTATATTATAGAGAAGTCTTTATTATATCCCTGTATATTATAGAGAAGTCTTTATTATATCCCTGTATATTATAGAGAAGTCTTTATTATATCCCTGTATATTATAGAGAAGTCTTTATTATATCACTGTATATTATAGAGGAGTCTTTATTATATCGCTGTATATTATAGAGAAGTCTTTATTATATCCCTGTATATTATAGAGAAGTCTTTATTATATCCCTGTATATTATAGAGAAGTCTTTATTATATCCCTGTATATTATAGAGAAGTCTTTATTATATCCCTGTATATTATAGAGAAGTCTTTATTATATCCCTGTATATTATAGAGAAGTCTTTATTATATCCCTGTATATTATAGAGAAGTCTTTATTATATCCCTGTATATTATAGAGAAGTCTTTATTATATCGCTGTATATTATAGAGGAGTCTTTATTATATCCCTGTATATTATAGAGAAGTCTTTATTATATCGCTGTATATTATAGAGAAGTCTTTATTATATCGCTGTATATTATAGAGAAGTCTTTATTATATCCCTGTATATTATAGAGCAGTCTTTATTATATCCCTGTATATTATAGAGAAGTCTTTATTATATCGCTGTATATTATAGAGAAGTCTTTATTATATCCCTGTATATTATAGAGAAGTCTTTATTATATCGCTGTATATTATAGAGGAGTCTTTATTATATCGCTGTATATTATAGAGAAGTCTTTATTATATCCCTGTATATTATAGAGAAGTCTTTATTATATCGCTGTATATTATAGAGGAGTCTTTATTATATCGCTGTATATTATAGAGAAGTCTTTATTATATCCCTGTATATTATAGAGAAGTCTTTATTATATCCCTGTATATTATAGAGAAGTCTTTATTATATCACTGTATATTATAGAGAAGTCTTTATTATATCCCTGTATATTATAGAGAAGTCTTTATTATATCCCTGTATATTATAGAGAAGTCTTTATTATATCACTGTATATTATAGAGGAGTCTTTATTATATCCCTGTATATTATAGAGAAGTCTTTATTATATCCCTGTATATTATAGAGAAGTCTTTATTATATCCCTGTATATTATAGAGACGTCTCTATATTATATCCCTGTATATTATAGAGAAGTCTTTATTATATCCCTGTATATTATAGAGAAGTCTTTATTATATCACTGTATATTATAGAGAAGTCTTTATTATATCACTGTATATTATAGAGAAGTCTTTATTATATCCCTGTATATTATAGAGGAGTCTTTATTATATCCCTGTATATTATAGAGAAGTCTTTATTATATCACTGTATATTATAGAGAAGTCTTTATTATATCGCTGTATATTATAGAGCAGCCTTTATTATATCGCTGTATATTATAGAGAGGTCTTTATTATATCGCTGTATATTATAGAGGAGTCTTTATTATATCCCTGTATATTATAGAGCAGTCTTTATTATATCACTGTATATTATAGAGGAGTCTTTATTATATCGCTGTATATTATAGAGAAGTCTTTATTATATCCCTGTATATTATAGAGGAGTCTTTATTATATCCCTGTATATTATAGAGGAGTCTTTATTATATCCCTGTATATTATAGAGAAGTCTTTATTATATCACTGTATATTATAGAGAAGTCTTTATTATATCCCTGTATATTATAGAGGAGTCTTTATTATATCACTGTATATTATAGAGAAGTCTTTATTATATCACTGTATATTATAGAGAAGTCTTTATTATATCCCTGTATATTATAGAGAAGTCTTTATTATATCACTGTATATTATAGAGGAGTCTTTATTATATCACTGTATATTATAGAGAAGTCTTTATTATATCCCTGTATATTATAGAGAAGTCTTTATTATATCCCTGTATATTATAGAGAAGTCTTTATTATATCGCTGTATATTATAGAGAAGTCTTTATTATATCACTGTATATTATAGAGAGGTCTTTATTATATCCCTGTATATTATAGAGAAGTCTTTATTATATCGCTGTATATTATAGAGAAGTCTTTATTATATCGCTGTATATTATAGAGGAGTCTTTATTATATCCCTGTATATTATAGAGCAGTCTTTATTATATCACTGTATATTATAGAGGAGTCTTTATTATATCGCTGTATATTATAGAGAAGTCTTTATTATATCGCTGTATATTATAGAGCAGTCTTTATTATATCCCTGTATATTATAGAGGAGTCTTTATTATATCCCTGTATATTATAGAGAAGTCTTTATTATATCCCTGTATATTATAGAGAAGTCTTTATTATATCGCTGTATATTATAGAGGAGTCTTTATTATATCCCTGTATATTATAGAGAAGTCTTTATTATATCCCTGTATATTATAGAGAAGTCTCTATTATATCCCTGTATATTATAGAGGAGTCTTTATTATATCCCTGTATATTATAGAGAAGTCTTTATTATATCCCTGTATATTATAGAGAAGTCTTTATTATATCGCTGTATATTATAGAGAAGTCTTTATTATATCGCTGTATATTATAGAGGAGTCTTTATTATATCACTGTATATTATAGAGGAGTCTTTATTATATCCCTGTATATTATAGAGAAGTCTTTATTATATCCCTGTATATTATAGAGAAGTCTTTATTATATCCCTGTATATTATAGAGTCTTTATTATATCGCTGTATATTATAGAGGAGTCTTTATTATATCGCTGTATATTATAGAGGAGTCTTTATTATATCCCTGTATATTATAGAGAAGTCTTTATTATATCCCTGTATATTATAGAGCAGCCTTTATTATATCGCTGTATATTATAGAGAAGTCTTTATTATATCCCTGTATATTATAGAGGAGTCTTTATTATATCCCTGTATATTATAGAGGAGTCTTTATTATATCCCTGTATATTATAGAGAAGTCTTTATTATATCCCTGTATATTATAGAGAAGTCTTTATTATATCCCTGTATATTATAGAGGAGTCTTTATTATATCCCTGTATATTATAGAGGAGTCTTTATTATATCCCTGTATATTATAGAGAAGTCTTTATTATATCGCTGTATATTATAGAGAAGTCTTTATTATATCCCTGTATATTATAGAGAAGTCTTTATTATATCGCTGTATATTATAGAGGAGTCTTTATTATATCCCTGTATATTATAGAGAAGTCTTTATTATATCCCTGTATATTATAGAGAAGTCTTTATTATATCCCTGTATATTATAGAGAAGTCTTTATTATATCGCTGTATATTATAGAGAAGTCTTTATTATATCGCTGTATATTATAGAGAAGTCTTTATTATATCACTGTATATTATAGAGAGGTCTTTATTATATCCCTGTATATTATAGAGAAGTCTTTATTATATCACTGTATATTATAGAGAGGTCTTTATTATATCCCTGTATATTATAGAGAAGTCTTTATTATATCGCTGTATATTATAGAGAAGTCTTTATTATATCACTGTATATTATAGAGAGGTCTTTATTATATCCCTGTATATTATAGAGAAGTCTTTATTATATCGCTGTATATTATAGAGAAGTCTTTATTATATCGCTGTATATTATAGAGGAGTCTTTATTATATCGCTGTATATTATAGAGAAGTCTTTATTATATCCCTGTATATTATAGAGAAGTCTTTATTATATCGCTGTATATTATAGAGGAGTCTTTATTATATCACTGTATATTATAGAGGAGTCTTTATTATATCACTGTATATTATAGAGGAGTCTTTATTATATCCCTGTATATTATAGAGAAGTCTTTATTATATCCCTGTATATTATAGAGGAGTCTTTATTATATCGCTGTATATTATAGAGAAGTCTTTATTATATCGCTGTATACTATAGAGCAGCCTTTATTATATCACTGTATATTATAGAGAAGTCTTTATTATATCCCTGTATACTATAGAGGAGTCTTTATTATATGACTGTATATTATAGAGAAGTCTTTATTATATCCCTGTATATTATAGAGAAGTCTTTATTATATCCCTGTATATTATAGAGGAGTCTTTATTATATCCCTGTATATTATAGAGAAGTCTTTATTATATCACTGTATATTATAGAGAAGTCTTTATTATATCGCTGTATATTATAGAGGAGTCTTTATTATATCACTGTATATTATAGAGAAGTCTTTATTATATCCCTGTATATTATAGAGAAGTCTTTATTATATCCCTGTATATTATAGAGAAGTCTTTATTATATCGCTGTATATTATAGAGAAGTCTTTATTATATCCCTGTATATTATAGAGCAGTCTTTATTATATCCCTGTATATTATAGAGAAGTCTTTATTATATCCCTGTATATTATAGAGAAGTCTTTATTATATCCCTGTATATTATAGAGGAGTCTTTATTATATCCCTGTATATTATAGAGGAGTCTTTATTATATCGCTGTATATTATAGAGGAGTCTTTATTATATCACTGTATATTATAGAGAAGTCTTTATTATATCGCTGTATATTATAGAGAAGTCTTTATTATATCCCTGTATATTATAGAGAAGTCTTTATTATATCCCTGTATATTATAGAGAAGTCTTTATTATATCGCTGTATATTATAGAGAAGTCTTTATTATATCGCTGTATATTATAGAGAAGTCTTTATTATATCACTGTATATTATAGAGAGGTCTTTATTATATCACTGTATACTATAGAGCAGCCTTTATTATATCCCTGTATATTATAGAGAAGTCTTTATTATATCCCTGTATATTATAGAGGAGTCTTTATTATATCCCTGTATATTATAGAGAAGTCTTTATTATATCCCTGTATATTATAGAGGAGTCTTTATTATATCCCTGTATATTATAGAGAAGTCTTTATTATATCGCTGTATATTATAGAGAAGTCTTTATTATATCACTGTATATTATAGAGAAGTCTTTATTATATCCCTGTATATTATAGAGGAGTCTTTATTATATCCCTGTATATTATAGAGAAGTCTTTATTATATCCCTGTATATTATAGAGGAGTCTTTATTATATCGCTGTATATTATAGAGAAGTCTTTATTATATCGCTGTATATTATAGAGGAGTCTTTATTATATCCCTGTATATTATAGAGGAGTCTTTATTATATCCCTGTATATTATAGAGAAGTCTTTATTATATCGCTGTATATTATAGAGAAGTCTTTATTATATCCCTGTATATTATAGAGGAGTCTTTATTATATCACTGTATATTATAGAGAAGTCTTTATTATATCGCTGTATATTATAGAGAAGTCTTTATTATATCCCTGTATATTATAGAGGAGTCTTTATTATATCCCTGTATATTATAGAGGAGTCTTTATTATATCACTGTATATTATAGAGGAGTCTTTATTATATCCCTGTATATTATAGAGAAGTCTTTATTATATCGCTGTATATTATAGAGCAGCCTTTATTATATCCCTGTATATTATAGAGAAGTCTTTATTATATCCCTGTATATTATAGAGGAGTCTTTATTATATCCCTGTATATTATAGAGAAGTCTTTATTATATCGCTGTATATTATAGAGAAGTCTTTATTATATCCCTGTATATTATAGAGAAGCCTTTATTATATCCCTGTATATTATAGAGGAGTCTTTATTATATCCCTGTATATTATAGAGGAGTCTTTATTATATCCCTGTATATTATAGAGAAGTCTTTATTATATCCCTGTATATTATAGAGGAGTCTTTATTATATCCCTGTATATTATAGAGAAGTCTTTATTATATCCCTGTATATTATAGAGAAGTCTTTATTATATCCCTGTATATTATAGAGAAGTCTTTATTATATCGCTGTATATTATAGAGAAGTCTTTATTATATCCCTGTATATTATAGAGCAGTCTTTATTATATCCCTGTATATTATAGAGAAGTCTTTATTATATCCCTGTATATTATAGAGGAGTCTTTATTATATCCCTGTATATTATAGAGAAGTCTTTATTATATCCCTGTATATTATAGAGAAGTCTTTATTATATCCCTGTATATTATAGAGCAGTCTTTATTATATCCCTGTATATTATAGAGGAGTCTTTATTATATCGCTGTATATTATAGAGAAGTCTTTATTATAACCCTGTATATTATAGAGAAGTCTTTATTATATCGCTGTATATTATAGAGAAGTCTTTATTATATCCCTGTATATTATAGAGAAGTCTTTATTATATCGCTGTATATTATAGAGAAGTCTTTATTATATCCCTGTATATTATAGAGAAGTCTTTATTATATCGCTGTATATTATAGAGAAGTCTTTATTATATCCCTGTATATTATAGAGCAGTCTTTATTATATCCCTGTATATTATAGAGAAGTCTTTATTATATCCCTGTATATTATAGAGAAGTCTTTATTATATCCCTGTATATTATAGAGAAGTCTTTATTATATCCCTGTATATTATAGAGAAGTCTTTATTATATCCCTGTATATTATAGAGAAGTCTTTATTATATCCCTGTATATTATAGAGGAGTCTTTATTATATCGCTGTATATTATAGAGGAGTCTTTATTATATCCCTGTATATTATAGAGAAGTCTTTATTATATCGCTGTATATTATAGAGAAGTCTTTATTATATCGCTGTATATTATAGAGAAGCCTTTATTATATCCCTGTATATTATAGAGGAGTCTTTATTATATCGCTGTATATTATAGAGAAGTCTTTATTATATCCCTGTATATTATAGAGGAGTCTTTATTATATCCCTGTATATTATAGAGAAGTCTTTATTATATCCCTGTATATTATAGAGGAGTCTTTATTATATCCCTGTATATTATAGAGAAGTCTTTATTATATCCCTGTATATTATAGAGAAGTCTTTATTATATCGCTGTATACTATAGAGCAGCCTTTATTATATCACTGTATATTATAGAGAAGTCTTTATTATATCCCTGTATATTATAGAGAAGTCTTTATTATATCCCTGTATATTATAGAGGAGTCTTTATTATATCCCTGTATATTATAGAGAAGTCTTTATTATATCCCTGTATATTATAGAGAAGTCTTTATTATATCGCTGTATATTATAGAGAAGTCTTTATTATATCACTGTATATTATAGAGGAGTCTTTATTATATCGCTGTATATTATAGAGGAGTCTTTATTATATCCCTGTATATTATAGAGGAGTCTTTATTATATCCCTGTATATTATAGAGCAGCCTTTATTATATCCCTGTATATTATAGAGGAGTCTTTATTATATCCCTGTATATTATAGAGAAGTCTTTATTATATCCCTGTATATTATAGAGAAGTCTTTATTATATCCCTGTATATTATAGAGGAGTCTTTATTATATCGCTGTATATTATAGAGGAGTCTTTATTATATCCCTGTATATTATAGAGAAGTCTTTATTATATCCCTGTATATTATAGAGAAGTCTTTATTATATCGCTGTATATTATAGAGAAGTCTTTATTATATCGCTGTATATTATAGAGGAGTCTTTATTATATCGCTGTATATTATAGAGAAGTCTTTATTATATCCCTGTATATTATAGAGAAGTCTTTATTATATCCCTGTATATTATAGAGGAGTCTTTATTATATCGCTGTATATTATAGAGGAGTCTTTATTATATCCCTGTATATTATAGAGAAGTCTTTATTATATCCCTGTATATTATAGAGAAGTCTTTATTATATCGCTGTATATTATAGAGAAGTCTTTATTATATCGCTGTATATTATAGAGGAGTCTTTATTATATCGCTGTATATTATAGAGAAGTCTTTATTATATCCCTGTATATTATAGAGGAGTCTTTATTATATCGCTGTATATTATAGAGAAGTCTTTATTATATCCCTGTATATTATAGAGAAGTCTTTATTATATCCCTGTATATTATAGAGAAGTCTTTATTATATCGCTGTATATTATAGAGCAGCCTTTATTATATCCCTGTATATTATAGAGAAGTCTTTATTATATCGCTGTATATTATAGAGAAGTCTTTATTATATCCCTGTATATTATAGAGAAGTCTTTATTATATCCCTGTATATTATAGAGAAGTCTTTATTATATCCCTGTATATTATAGAGGAGTCTTTATTATATCACTGTATATTATAGAGGAGTCTTTATTATATCACTGTATATTATAGAGAAGTCTTTATTATATCCCTGTATATTATAGAGGAGTCTTTATTATATCGCTGTATATTATAGAGGAGTCTTTATTATATCCCTGTATATTATAGAGGAGTCTTTATTATATCCCTGTATATTATAGAGGAGTCTTTATTATATCCCTGTATATTATAGAGAAGTCTTTATTATATCCCTGTATATTATAGAGGAGTCTTTATTATATCGCTGTATATTATAGAGAAGTCTTTATTATATCCCTGTATATTATAGAGGAGTCTTTATTATATCCCTGTATATTATAGAGAAGTCTTTATTACATCCCTGTATATTATAGAGGAGTCTTTATTATATCCCTGTATATTATAGAGGAGTCTTTATTACATCCCTGTATATTATAGAGGAGTCTTTATTACATCGCTGTATATTATAGAGAAGTCTTTATTATATCCCTGTATATTATAGAGAAGTCTTTATTATATCGCTGTATATTATAGAGAAGTCTTTATTAT
This sequence comes from Rhinoderma darwinii, assembly GCF_050947455.1. Classification (NCBI taxonomy): domain Eukaryota; kingdom Metazoa; phylum Chordata; class Amphibia; order Anura; family Rhinodermatidae; genus Rhinoderma; species Rhinoderma darwinii. The sequence continues at coordinate 344,990 of NW_027461815.1, read as the reverse complement.
ATCCCTGTATATTATAGAGGAGTCTTTATTACATCCCTGTATATTATAGAGGAGTCTTTATTACATCGCTGTATATTATAGAGAAGTCTTTATTATATCGCTGTATATTATAGAGAAGTCTTTATTACATCCCTGTATATTATAGGAGTCTTTATTATATCGCTGTATATTATAGAGAAGTCTTTATTATATCCCTGTATATTATAGAGGAGTCTTTATTATATCCCTGTATATTATAGAGAAGTCTCTATTATATCCCTGTATATTATAGAGGAGTCTTTATTATATCCCTGTATATTATAGAGGAGTCTTTATTATATCGCTGTATATTATAGAGGAGTCTTTATTATATCCCTGTATATTATAGAGAAGTCTTTATTATATCCCTGTATACTATAGAGGAGTCTTTATTATATCCCTGTATATTATAGAGGAGTCTTTATTATATCCCTGTATATTATAGAGAAGTCTTTATTATATCCCTGTATATTATAGAGGAGTCTTTATTATATCGCTGTATATTATAGAGTCTTTATTATATCCCTGTATATTATAGAGAAGTCTTTATTATATCCCTGTATATTATAGAGAAGTCTTTATTATATCGCTGTATATTATAGAGAAGTCTTTATTATATCCCTGTATATTATAGAGGAGCCTTTATTATATCGCTGTATATTATAGAGAAGTCTTTATTATATCCCTGTATATTATAGAGAAGTCTCTATTATATCCCTGTATATTATAGAGGAGTCTTTATTATATCCCTGTATATTATAGAGGAGTCTTTATTATATCGCTGTATATTATAGAGAAGTCTTTATTATATCCCTGTATATTATAGAGAAGTCTTTATTATATCCCTGTATATTATAGAGGAGCCTTTATTATATCCCTGTATATTATAGAGGAGTCTTTATTATATCGCTGTATATTATAGAGGAGTCTTTATTATATCACTGTATATTATAGAGAAGTCTTTATTATATCCCTGTATATTATAGAGAAGTCTTTATTATATCCCTGTATATTATAGAGAAGTCTTTATTATATCCCTGTATACTATAGAGGAGTCTTTATTATATCCCTGTATATTATAGAGAAGTCTTTATTATATCCCTGTATATTATAGAGCAGTCTTTATTATATCCCTGTATATTATAGAGAAGTCTTTATTATATCCCTGTATATTATAGAGAAGTCTTTATTATATCGCTGTATATTATAGAGAAGTCTTTATTATATCCCTGTATACTATAGAGGAGTCTTTATTATATCCCTGTATATTATAGAGGAGTCTTTATTATATCCCTGTATATTATAGAGAAGTCTTTATTATATCCCTGTATATTATAGAGGAGTCTTTATTATATCCCTGTATATTATAGAGAAGTCTTTATTATATCCCTGTATATTATAGAGGAGTCTTTATTATATCCCTGTATATTATAGAGAAGTCTTTATTATATCCCTGTATATTATAGAGAAGTCTTTATTATATCCCTGTATATTATAGAGAAGTCTTTATTATATCCCTGTATATTATAGAGCAGTCTTTATTATATCGCTGTATATTATAGAGAAGTCTTTATTATATCCCTGTATATTATAGAGAAGTCTTTATTATATCGCTGTATATTATAGAGCAGTCTTTATTATATCGCTGTATATTATAGAGAAGTCTTTATTATATCGCTGTATATTATAGAGCAGTCTTTATTATATCACTGTATATTATAGAGCAGTCTTTATTATATCCCTGTATATTATAGAGAAGTCTTTATTATATCACTGTATATTATAGAGAAGTCTTTATTATATCCCTGTATATTATAGAGAAGCCTTTATTATATCACTGTATATTATAGAGGAGTCTTTATTATATCACTGTATATTATAGAGAAGTCTTTATTATATCGCTGTATATTATAGAGAAGTCTTTATTATATCCCTGTATATTATAGAGGAGTCTTTATTATATCACTGTATATTATAGAGGAGTCTTTATTATATCCCTGTATATTATAGAGAAGTCTTTATTATATCCCTGTATATTATAGAGAAGTCTTTATTATATCCCTGTATATTATAGAGAAGTCTTTATTATATCCCTGTATATTATAGAGAAGTCTTTATTATATCACTGTATATTATAGAGCAGTCTTTATTATATCCCTGTATATTATAGAGAAGTCTTTATTATATCGCTGTATATTATAGAGAAGTCTTTATTATATCACTGTATATTATAGAGAAGTCTTTATTATATCCCTGTATATTATAGAGGAGTCTTTATTATATCCCTGTATATTATAGAGAAGTCTTTATTATATCCCTGTATATTATAGAGGAGTCTTTATTATATCACTGTATATTATAGAGAAGTCTTTATTATATCCCTGTATATTATAGAGGAGTCTTTATTATATCCCTGTATATTATAGAGCAGTCTTTATTATATCCCTGTATATTATAGAGAAGTCTTTATTATATCGCTGTATATTATAGAGAAGTCTTTATTATATCCCTGTATATTATAGAGGAGTCTTTATTATATCCCTGTATATTATAGAGGAGTCTTTATTATATCCCTGTATATTATAGAGAAGTCTTTATTATATCCCTGTATATTATAGAGGAGTCTTTATTATATCCCTGTATATTATAGAGGAGTCTTTATTATATCCCTGTATATTATAGAGAAGTCTTTATTATATCCCTGTATATTATAGAGGAGTCTTTATTATATCGCTGTATATTATAGAGAAGTCTTTATTATATCGCTGTATATTATAGAGGAGTCTTTATTATATCGCTGTATATTATAGAGAAGTCTTTATTATATCCCTGTATATTATAGAGGAGTCTTTATTATATCCCTGTATATTATAGAGGAGTCTTTATTATATCGCTGTATATTATAGAGAAGTCTTTATTATATCCCTGTATATTATAGAGGAGTCTTTATTATATCCCTGTATATTATAGAGAAGTCTTTATTATATCCCTGTATATTATAGAGAAGTCTTTATTATATCGCTGTATATTATAGAGCAGTCTTTATTATATCGCTGTATATTATAGAGAAGTCTTTATTATATCGCTGTATATTATAGAGAAGTCTTTATTATATCCCTGTATATTATAGAGAAGTCTTTATTATATCCCTGTATATTATAGAGAAGTCTTTATTATATCCCTGTATATTATAGAGAAGTCTTTATTATATCCCTGTATATTATAGAGGAGTCTTTATTATATCCCTGTATATTATAGAGAAGTCTTTATTATATCCCTGTATATTATAGAGGAGTCTTTATTATATCCCTGTATATTATAGAGAAGTCTTTATTATATCACTGTATATTATAGAGTCTTTATTATATCCCTGTATATTATAGAGAAGTCTTTATTATATCCCTGTATATTATAGAGAAGTCTTTATTATATCCCTGTATATTATAGAGAAGTCTTTATTATATCACTGTATATTATAGAGGAGTCTTTATTATATCGCTGTATATTATAGAGAAGTCTTTATTATATCCCTGTATATTATAGAGAAGTCTTTATTATATCCCTGTATATTATAGAGAAGTCTTTATTATATCGCTGTATATTATAGAGAAGTCTTTATTATATCGCTGTATATTATAGAGAAGTCTTTATTATATCCCTGTATATTATAGAGAAGTCTTTATTATATCCCTGTATATTATAGAGGAGCCTTTATTATATCCCTGTATATTATAGAGAAGTCTTTATTATATCGCTGTATATTATAGAGAAGTCTTTATTATATCCCTGTATATTATAGAGAAGTCTTTATTATATCCCTGTATATTATAGAGAAGTCTTTATTATATCGCTGTATATTATAGAGAAGTCTTTATTATATCGCTGTATATTATAGAGAAGTCTTTATTATATCCCTGTATATTATAGAGAAGTCTTTATTATATCCCTGTATATTATAGAGGAGCCTTTATTATATCCCTGTATATTATAGAGAAGTCTTTATTATATCGCTGTATATTATAGAGAAGTCTTTATTATATCCCTGTATATTATAGAGAAGTCTTTATTATATCGCTGTATATTATAGAGGAGTCTTTATTATATCCCTGTATATTATAGAGAAGTCTTTATTATATCGCTGTATATTATAGAGAGGTCTTTATTATATCCCTGTATATTATAGAGAAGTCTTTATTATATCCCTGTATATTATAGAGAAGTCTTTATTATATCCCTGTATATTATAGAGAAGTCTTTATTATATCGCTGTATATTATAGAGAAGTCTTTATTATATCCCTGTATATTATAGAGAAGTCTTTATTATATCGCTGTATATTATAGAGAAGTCTTTATTATATCGCTGTATATTATAGAGAAGTCTTTATTATATCACTGTATATTATAGAGAAGTCTTTATTATATCCCTGTATATTATAGAGGAGTCTTTATTATATCGCTGTATATTATAGAGGAGTCTTTATTATATCCCTGTATATTATAGAGAAGTCTTTATTATATCCCTGTATATTATAGAGAAGTCTTTATTATATCCCTGTATATTATAGAGGAGTCTTTATTATATCCCTGTATATTATAGAGAAGTCTTTATTATATCCCTGTATATTATAGAGGAGTCTTTATTATATCCCTGTATATTATAGAGAAGTCTTTATTATATCCCTGTATATTATAGAGAAGTCTTTATTATATCACTGTATATTATAGAGAAGTCTTTATTATATCCCTGTATATTATAGAGGAGTCTTTATTATATCCCTGTATATTATAGAGAAGTCTTTATTATATCCCTGTATATTATAGAGAAGTCTTTATTATATCACTGTATATTATAGAGGAGTCTTTATTATATCGCTGTATATTATAGAGAAGTCTTTATTATATCGCTGTATATTATAGAGAAGTCTTTATTATATCCCTGTATATTATAGAGCAGTCTTTATTATATCCCTGTATATTATAGAGAAGTCTTTATTATATCCCTGTATATTATAGAGAAGTCTTTATTATATCACTGTATATTATAGAGGAGTCTTTATTATATCGCTGTATATTATAGAGAAGTCTTTATTATATCGCTGTATATTATAGAGAAGTCTTTATTATATCCCTGTATATTATAGAGAAGTCTTTATTATATCCCTGTATATTATAGAGAAGTCTTTATTATATCGCTGTATATTATAGAGAAGTCTTTATTATATCGCTGTATATTATAGAGAAGTCTTTATTATATCCCTGTATATTATAGAGAAGTCTTTATTATATCCCTGTATATTATAGAGGAGCCTTTATTATATCCCTGTATATTATAGAGAAGTCTTTATTATATCGCTGTATATTATAGAGAAGTCTTTATTATATCCCTGTATATTATAGAGAAGTGTTTATTATATCGCTGTATATTATAGAGAGGTCTTTATTATATCCCTGTATATTATAGAGAAGTCTTTATTATATCCCTGTATATTATAGAGGAGCCTTTATTATATCCCTGTATATTATAGAGAAGTCTTTATTATATCGCTGTATATTATAGAGGAGTCTTTATTATATCCCTGTATATTATAGAGAAGTCTTTATTATATCGCTGTATATTATAGAGAGGTCTTTATTATATCCCTGTATATTATAGAGAAGTCTTTATTATATCCCTGTATATTATAGAGAAGTCTTTATTATATCCCTGTATATTATAGAGAAGTCTTTATTATATCCCTGTATATTATAGAGAAGTCTTTATTATATCGCTGTATATTATAGAGAAGTCTTTATTATATCGCTGTATATTATAGAGGAGTCTTTATTATATCACTGTATATTATAGAGAAGTCTTTATTATATCCCTGTATATTATAGAGAAGTCTTTATTATATCCCTGTATATTATAGAGAAGTCTTTATTATATCCCTGTATATTATAGAGAAGTCTTTATTATATCACTGTATATTATAGAGGAGTCTTTATTATATCCCTGTATATTATAGAGAAGTCTTTATTATATCACTGTATATTATAGAGAAGTCTTTATTATATCGCTGTATATTATAGAGAAGTCTTTATTATATCCCTGTATATTATAGAGGAGTCTTTATTATATCACTGTATATTATAGAGGAGTCTTTATTATATCACTGTATATTATAGAGAAGTCTTTATTATATCCCTGTATATTATAGAGGAGTCTTTATTATATCCCTGTATATTATAGAGAAGTCTTTATTATATCCCTGTATATTATAGAGGAGTCTTTATTATATCGCTGTATATTATAGAGGAGTCTTTATTATATCGCTGTATATTATAGAGAAGTCTTTATTATATCGCTGTATATTATAGAGAAGTCTTTATTATATCGCTGTATATTATAGAGAAGTCTTTATTATATCGCTGTATATTATAGAGAAGTCTTTATTATATCCCTGTATATTATAGAGGAGTCTTTATTATATCCCTGTATATTATAGAGAAGTCTTTATTATATCCCTGTATATTATAGAGAAGTCTTTATTATATCGCTGTATATTATAGAGAAGTCTTTATTATATCACTGTATATTATAGAGAAGTCTTTATTATATCGCTGTATATTATAGAGGAGTCTTTATTATATCCCTGTATATTATAGAGAAGTCTTTATTATATCCCTGTATATTATAGAGAAGTCTTTATTATATCCCTGTATATTATAGAGAAGTCTTTATTATATCCCTGTATATTATAGAGGAGTCTTTATTATATCCCTGTATATTATAGAGGAGTCTTTATTATATCCCTGTATATTATAGAGAAGTCTTTATTATATCCCTGTATATTATAGAGGAGTCTTTATTATATCCCTGTATATTATAGAGAAGTCTTTATTATATCCCTGTATATTATAGAGAAGTCTTTATTATATCGCTGTATATTATAGAGAAGTCTTTATTATATCCCTGTATATTATAGAGAAGTCTTTATTATATCCCTGTATATTATAGAGGAGTCTTTATTATATCACTGTATATTATAGAGGAGTCTTTATTATATCGCTGTATATTATAGAGGAGTCTTTATTATATCCCTGTATATTATAGAGGAGTCTTTATTATATCGCTGTATATTATAGAGAAGTCTTTATTATATCCCTGTATATTATAGAGAAGTCTTTATTATATCCCTGTATATTATAGAGAAGTCTTTATTATATCCCTGTATATTATAGAGAAGTCTTTATTATATCCCTGTATATTATAGAGGAGTCTTTATTATATCGCTGTATATTATAGAGGAGTCTTTATTATATCCCTGTATATTATAGAGGAGTCTTTATTATATCGCTGTATATTATAGAGAAGTCTTTATTATATCCCTGTATATTATAGAGAAGTCTTTATTATATCGCTGTATATTATAGAGAAGTCTTTATTATATCCCTGTATATTATAGAGAAGTCTTTATTATATCGCTGTATATTATAGAGAAGTCTTTATTATATCCCTGTATATTATAGAGGAGTCTTTATTATATCGCTGTATATTATAGAGGAGTCTTTATTATATCCCTGTATATTATAGAGGAGTCTTTATTATATCCCTGTATATTATAGAGGAGTCTTTATTATATCACTGTATATTATAGAGAAGTCTTTATTATATCCCTGTATATTATAGAGAAGTCTTTATTATATCCCTGTATATTATAGAGGAGTCTTTATTATATCCCTGTATATTATAGAGGAGTCTTTATTATATCACTGTATATTATAGAGAAGTCTTTATTATATCCCTGTATATTATAGAGAAGTCTTTATTATATCACTGTATATTATAGAGGAGTCTTTATTATATCGCTGTATATTATAGAGAAGTCTTTATTATATCGCTGTATATTATAGAGGAGTCTTTATTATATCGCTGTATATTATAGAGAAGTCTTTATTATATCGCTGTATATTATAGAGGAGTCTTTATTATATCACTGTATATTATAGAGAAGTCTTTATTATATCCCTGTATATTATAGAGAAGTCTTTATTATATCCCTGTATATTATAGAGGAGTCTTTATTATATCCCTGTATATTATAGAGAGGTCTTTATTATATCACTGTATATTATAGAGAAGTCTTTATTATATCCCTGTATATTATAGAGAAGTCTTTATTATATCACTGTATATTATAGAGGAGTCTTTATTATATCACTGTATATTATAGAGAGGTCTTTATTATATCGCTGTATATTATAGAGAAGTCTTTATTATATCCCTGTATATTATAGAGAAGTCTTTATTATATCCCTGTATATTATAGAGAAGCCTTTATTATAATCGCTGTATATTATAGAGGAGTCTTTATTATATCACTGTATATTATAGAGAAGTCTTTATTATATCGCTGTATATTATAGAGAGGTCTTTATTATATCCCTGTATATTATAGAGAAGTCTTTATTATATCCCTGTATATTATAGAGGAGTCTTTATTATATCGCTGTATATTATAGAGAAGTCTTTATTATATCCCTGTATATTATAGAGGAGTCTTTATTATATCCCTGTATATTATAGAGGAGTCTTTATTATATCCCTGTATATTATAGAGAAGTCTTTATTATATCACTGTATATTATAGAGAAGTCATTATTATATCCCTGTATATTATAGAGAAGTCTTTATTATATCCCTGTATATTATAGAGAAGTCTTTATTATATCGCTGTATATTATAGAGTCTTTATTATATCCCTGTATATTATAGAGAAGTCTTTATTATATCCCTGTATATTATAGAGAAGTCTTTATTATATCCCTGTATATTATAGAGAAGTCTTTATTATATCGCTGTATATTATAGAGTCTTTATTATATCCCTGTATATTATAGAGAAGTCTTTATTATATCCCTGTATATTATAGAGAAGTCTTTATTATATCGCTGTATATTATAGAGAAGTCTTTATTATATCCCTGTATATTATAGAGAAGTCTTTATTATATCGCTGTATATTATAGAGAAGTCTTTATTATATCGCTGTATATTATAGAGAAGTCTTTATTATATCGCTGTATATTATAGAGAAGTCTTTATTATATCCCTGTATATTATAGAGAAGTCTTTATTATATCCCTGTATATTATAGAGAAGTCTTTATTATATCCCTGTATATTATAGAGAAGTCTTTATTATATCCCTGTATATTATAGAGGAGTCTTTATTATATCACTGTATATTATAGAGAAGTCTTTATTATATCCCTGTATATTATAGAGAAGTCTTTATTATATCCCTGTATATTATAGAGAAGTCTTTATTATATCCCTGTATATTATAGAGAAGTCTTTATTATATCACTGTATATTATACAGAAGTCTTTATTATATCGCTGTATATTATAGAGAAGTCTTTATTATATCCCTGTATATTATAGAGGAGTCTTTATTATATCCCTGTATATTATAGAGGAGTCTTTATTATATCCCTGTATATTATAGAGCAGTCTTTATTATATCACTGTATATTATAGAGAAGTCTTTATTATATCCCTGTATATTATAGAGAAGCCTTTATTATATCCCTGTATATTATAGAGGAGCCTTTATTATATCACTGTATATTATAGAGAAGTCTTTATTATATCCCTGTATATTATAGAGAAGTCTTTATTATATCCCTGTATATTATAGAGAAGTCTTTATTATATCGCTGTATATTATAGAGAAGTCTTTATTATATCCCTGTATATTATAGAGAGGTCTTTATTATATCCCTGTATATTATAGAGGAGCCTTTATTATATCCCTGTATATTATAGAGAAGTCTTTATTATATCGCTGTATATTATAGAGAAGTCTTTATTATATCCCTGTATATTATAGAGGAGTCTTTATTATATCCCTGTATATTATAGAGCAGTCTTTATTATATCACTGTATATTATAGAGAAGTCTTTATTATATCGCTGTATATTATAGAGAAGTCTTTATTATATCCCTGTATATTATAGAGGAGCCTTTATTATATCCCTGTATATTATAGAGAAGTCTTTATTATATCGCTGTATATTATAGAGAAGTCTTTATTATATCCCTGTATATTATAGAGAAGTCTTTATTATATCCCTGTATATTATAGAGAAGTCTTTATTATATCCCTGTATATTATAGAGGAGTCTTTATTATATCGCTGTATATTATAGAGGAGTCTTTATTATATCACTGTATATTATAGAGAGGTCTTTATTATATCCCTGTATATTATAGAGAAGTCTTTATTATATCCCTGTATATTATAGAGGAGTCTTTATTATATCACTGTATATTATAGAGAGGTCTTTATTATATCCCTGTATATTATAGAGGAGTCTTTATTATATCCCTGTATATTATAGAGAAGCCTTTATTATATCCCTGTATATTATAGAGGAGTCTTTATTATATCATTGTATATTATAGAGAAGTCTTTATTATATCGCTGTATATTATAGAGGAGTCTTTATTATATCACTGTATATTATAGAGGAGTCTTTATTATATCCCTGTATATTATAGAGGAGTCTTTATTATATCCCTGTATATTATAGAGAAGTCTTTATTATATCGCTGTATATTATAGAGAAGTCTTTATTATATCGCTGTATATTATAGAGGAGTCTTTATTATATCGCTGTATATTATAGAGAAGTCTTTATTATATCCCTGTATATTATAGAGCAGTCTTTATTATATCCCTGTATATTATAGAGAAGTCTTTATTATATCACTGTATATTATAGAGAAGTCTTTATTATATCGCTGTATATTATAGAGAAGTCTTTATTATATCCCTGTATATTATAGAGGAGTCTTTATTATATCCCTGTATATTATAGAGAAGTCTTTATTATATCCCTGTATATTATAGAGAAGTCTTTATTATATCGCTGTATATTATAGAGAAGTCTTTATTATATCCCTGTATATTATAGAGGAGTCTTTATTATATCCCTGTATATTATAGAGAAGTCTTTATTATATCCCTGTATATTATAGAGAAGTCTTTATTATATCGCTGTATATTATAGAGAAGTATTTATTATATCCCTGTATATTATAGAGGAGTCTTTATTATATCCCTGTATATTATAGAGGAGTCTTTATTATATCCCTGTATATTATAGAGGAGTCTTTATTATATCCCTGTATATTATAGAGGAGTCTTTATTATATCCCTGTATATTATAGAGGAGTCTTTATTATATCACTGTATATTATAGAGAAGTCTTTATTATATCGCTGTATATTATAGAGGAGTCTTTATTATATCGCTGTATATTATAGAGGAGTCTTTATTATATCGCTGTATATTATAGAGAAGTCTTTATTATATCCCTGTATATTATAGAGAAGTCTTTATTATATCCCTGTATATTATAGAGAAGTCTTTATTATATCGCTGTATATTATAGAGCAGTCTTTATTATATCCCTGTATATTATAGAGAAGTCTTTATTATATCCCTGTATATTATAGAGAAGTCTTTATTATATCCCTGTATATTATAGAGCAGTCTTTATTATATCCCTGTATATTATAGAGAAGTCTTTATTATATCCCTGTATATTATAGAGAAGTCTTTATTACATCCCTGTATATTATAGAGGAGTCTTTATTATATCCCTGTATATTATAGAGAAGTCTTTATTATATCCCTGTATATTATAGAGGAGTCTTTATTATATCGCTGTATATTATAGAGAAGTCTTTATTATATCGCTGTATATTATAGAGAAGTCTTTATTATATCCCTGTATATTATAGAGAAGTCTTTATTATATCACTGTATATTATAGAGAGGTCTTTATTATATCGCTGTATATTATAGAGAAGTCTTTATTATATCGCTGTATATTATAGAGAAGTCTTTATTATATCCCTGTATATTATAGAGGAGTCTTTATTATATCGCTGTATATTATAGAGGAGTCTTTATTATATCCCTGTATATTATAGAGAAGTCTTTATTATATCCCTGTATATTATAGAGGAGTCTTTATTATATCCCTGTATATTATAGAGAAGTCTTTATTATATCCCTGTATATTATAGAGGAGTCTTTATTATATCCCTGTATATTATAGAGAAGTCTTTATTATATCCCTGTATATTATAGAGGAGTCTTTATTATATCCCTGTATATTATAGAGAAGTCTTTATTATATCCCTGTATATTATAGAGAAGTCTTTATTATATCCCTGTATATTATAGAGAAGTCTTTATTATATCGCTGTATATTATAGAGAAGTCTTTATTATATCCCTGTATATTATAGAGAAGTCTTTATTATATCCCTGTATATTATAGAGAAGTCTTTATTATATCGCTGTATATTATAGAGGAGTCTTTATTATATCCCTGTATATTATACAGAAGTCTTTATTATATCGCTGTATATTATAGAGAAGTCTTTATTATATCGCTGTATATTATAGAGAAGTCTTTATTATATCCCTGTATATTATAGAGAAGTCTTTATTATATCCCTGTATATTATAGAGAAGTCTTTATTATATCGCTGTATATTATACAGAAGTCTTTATTATATCGCTGTATATTATAGAGAAGTCTTTATTATATCCCTGTATATTATAGAGAAGTCTTTATTATATCCCTGTATATTATAGAGAAGTCTTTATTATATCGCTGTATATTATAGAGAAGTCTTTATTATATCCCTGTATATTATAGAGAAGTCTTTATTATATCCCTGTATATTATAGAGGAGTCTTTATTATATCCCTGTATATTATAGAGAAGTCTTTATTATATCCCTGTATATTATAGAGAAGTCTTTATTATATCGCTGTATATTATAGAGAAGTCTTTATTATATCCCTGTATATTATAGAGAAGTCTTTATTATATCCCTGTATATTATAGAGAAGTCTTTATTATATCGCTGTATATTATAGAGGAGTCTTTATTATATCCCTGTATATTATACAGAAGTCTTTATTATATCGCTGTATATTATAGAGAAGTCTTTATTATATCCCTGTATATTATAGAGAAGTCTTTATTATATCCCTGTATATTATAGAGGAGTCTTTATTATATCCCTGTATATTATAGAGAAGTCTTTATTATATCGCTGTATATTATAGAGGAGTCTTTATTATATCCCTGTATATTATAGAGGAGTCTTTATTATATCCCTGTATATTATAGAGCAGTCTTTATTATATCCCTGTATATTATAGAGAAGTCTTTATTATATCGCTGTATATTATAGAGGAGTCTTTATTATATCGCTGTATATTATAGAGGAGTCTTTATTATATCGCTGTATATTATAGAGAAGTCTTTATTATATCCCTGTATATTATAGAGAAGTCTTTATTATATCCCTGTATATTATAGAGAAGTCTTTATTATATCCCTGTATATTATAGAGAAGTCTTTATTATATCCCTGTATATTATAGAGAAGTCTTTATTATATCCCTGTATATTATAGAGAAGTCTTTATTATATCCCTGTATATTATAGAGAAGTCTTTATTATATCCCTGTATATTATAGAGAAGTCTTTATTATATCGCTGTATATTATAGAGGAGTCTTTATTATATCCCTGTATATTATAGAGAAGTCTTTATTATATCGCTGTATATTATAGAGAAGTCTTTATTATATCGCTGTATATTATAGAGAAGTCTTTATTATATCCCTGTATATTATAGAGCAGTCTTTATTATATCCCTGTATATTATAGAGAAGTCTTTATTATATCGCTGTATATTATAGAGAAGTCTTTATTATATCCCTGTATATTATAGAGAAGTCTTTATTATATCGCTGTATATTATAGAGGAGTCTTTATTATATCCCTGTATATTATAGAGAAGTCTTTATTATATCCCTGTATATTATAGAGAAGTCTTTATTATATCGCTGTATATTATAGAGGAGTCTTTATTATATCGCTGTATATTATAGAGAAGTCTTTATTATATCCCTGTATATTATAGAGAAGTCTTTATTATATCCCTGTATATTATAGAGAAGTCTTTATTATATCACTGTATATTATAGAGAAGTCTTTATTATATCCCTGTATATTATAGAGAAGTCTTTATTATATCCCTGTATATTATAGAGAAGTCTTTATTATATCCCTGTATATTATAGAGAAGTCTTTATTATATCCCTGTATATTATAGAGAAGTCTTTATTATATCCCTGTATATTATAGAGAAGTCTTTATTATATCCCTGTATATTATAGAGAAGTCTTTATTATATCACTGTATATTATAGAGAAGTCTTTATTATATCACTGTATATTATAGAGAAGTCTTTATTATATCCCTGTATATTATAGAGGAGTCTTTATTATATCCCTGTATATTATAGAGAAGTCTTTATTATATCACTGTATATTATAGAGAAGTCTTTATTATATCGCTGTATATTATAGAGCAGCCTTTATTATATCGCTGTATATTATAGAGAGGTCTTTATTATATCGCTGTATATTATAGAGGAGTCTTTATTATATCCCTGTATATTATAGAGCAGTCTTTATTATATCACTGTATATTATAGAGGAGTCTTTATTATATCGCTGTATATTATAGAGAAGTCTTTATTATATCCCTGTATATTATAGAGGAGTCTTTATTATATCCCTGTATATTATAGAGGAGTCTTTATTATATCCCTGTATATTATAGAGAAGTCTTTATTATATCACTGTATATTATAGAGAAGTCTTTATTATATCCCTGTATATTATAGAGGAGTCTTTATTATATCCCTGTATATTATAGAGAAGTCTTTATTATATCACTGTATATTATAGAGAGGTCTTTATTATATCCCTGTATATTATAGAGAAGTCTTTATTATATCGCTGTATATTATAGAGAAGTCTTTATTATATCGCTGTATATTATAGAGGAGTCTTTATTATATCCCTGTATATTATAGAGCAGTCTTTATTATATCGCTGTATATTATAGAGAAGTCTTTATTATATCCCTGTATATTATAGAGGAGTCTTTATTATATCCCTGTATATTATAGAGGAGTCTTTATTATATCCCTGTATATTATAGAGGAGTCTTTATTATATCCCTGTATATTATAGAGGAGTCTTTATTATATCCCTGTATATTATAGAGGAGTCTTTATTATATCCCTGTATATTATAGAGAAGTCTTTATTATATCCCTGTATATTATAGAGGAGTCTTTATTATATCGCTGTATATTATAGAGGAGTCTTTATTATATCCCTGTATATTATAGAGGAGTCTTTATTATATCCCTGTATATTATAGAGGAGTCTTTATTATATCCCTGTATATTATAGAGGAGTCTTTATTATATCCCTGTATATTATAGAGAAGTCTTTATTATATCCCTGTATATTATAGAGGAGTCTTTATTATATCGCTGTATATTATAGAGAAGTCTTTATTATATCGCTGTATATTATAGAGCAGTCTTTATTATATCCCTGTATATTATAGAGGAGTCTTTATTATATCCCTGTATATTATAGAGAAGTCTTTATTATATCCCTGTATATTATAGAGAAGTCTTTATTATATCGCTGTATATTATAGAGGAGTCTTTATTATATCCCTGTATATTATAGAGAAGTCTTTATTATATCCCTGTATATTATAGAGAAGTCTCTATTATATCCCTGTATATTATAGAGGAGTCTTTATTATATCCCTGTATATTATAGAGAAGTCTTTATTATATCCCTGTATATTATAGAGAAGTCTTTATTATATCGCTGTATATTATAGAGGAGTCTTTATTATATCCCTGTATATTATAGAGAAGTCTTTATTATATCCCTGTATATTATAGAGAAGTCTTTATTATATCCCTGTATATTATAGAGTCTTTATTATATCGCTGTATATTATAGAGGAGTCTTTATTATATCGCTGTATATTATAGAGGAGTCTTTATTATATCCCTGTATATTATAGAGAAGTCTTTATTATATCCCTGTATATTATAGAGAAGTCTTTATTATATCGCTGTATATTATAGAGAAGTCTTTATTATATCCCTGTATATTATAGAGAAGTCTTTATTATATCCCTGTATATTATAGAGAAGTCTTTATTATATCCCTGTATATTATAGAGAAGTCTTTATTATATCCCTGTATATTATAGAGGAGTCTTTATTATATCCCTGTATATTATAGAGAAGTCTTTATTATATCGCTGTATATTATAGAGAAGTCTTTATTATATCCCTGTATATTATAGAGAAGTCTTTATTATATCGCTGTATATTATAGAGAAGTCTTTATTATATCCCTGTATATTATAGAGGAGTCTTTATTATATCCCTGTATATTATAGAGAAGTCTTTATTATATCGCTGTATATTATAGAGAAGTCTTTATTATATCGCTGTATATTATAGAGAAGTCTTTATTATATCACTGTATATTATAGAGAAGTCTTTATTATATCACTGTATATTATAGAGAAGTCTTTATTATATCCCTGTATATTATAGAGAAGTCTTTATTATATCCCTGTATATTATAGAGGAGTCTTTATTATATCCCTGTATATTATAGAGGAGTCTTTATTATATCACTGTATATTATAGAGGAGTCTTTATTATATCCCTGTATATTATAGAGAAGTCTTTATTATATCACTGTATATTATAGAGAAGTCTTTATTATATCGCTGTATATTATAGAGAAGTCTTTATTATATCGCTGTATATTATAGAGAAGTCTTTATTATATCGCTGTATATTATAGAGAAGTCTTTATTATATCACTGTATATTATAGAGGAGTCTTTATTATATCACTGTATATTATAGAGAAGTCTTTATTATATCGCTGTATATTATAGAGAAGTCTTTATTATATCCCTGTATATTATAGAGGAGTCTTTATTATATCACTGTATATTATAGAGAAGTCTTTATTATATCGCTGTATATTATAGAGAAGTCTTTATTATATCCCTGTATATTATAGAGGAGTCTTTATTATATCACTGTATATTATAGAGAAGTCTTTATTATATCACTGTATATTATAGAGAAGTCTTTATTATATCGCTGTATATTATAGAGAAGTCTTTATTATATCACTGTATATTATAGAGGAGTCTTTATTATATCACTGTATATTATAGAGAAGTCTTTATTATATCGCTGTATATTATAGAGAAGTCTTTATTATATCCCTGTATATTATAGAGGAGTCTTTATTATATCCCTGTATATTATAGAGAAGTCTTTATTATATCGCTGTATATTATAGAGAAGTCTTTATTATATCCCTGTATATTATAGAGAAGTCTTTATTATATCGCTGTATATTATAGAGAAGTCTTTATTATATCCCTGTATATTATAGAGCAGTCTTTATTATATCCCTGTATATTATAGAGGAGTCTTTATTATATCGCTGTATATTATAGAGGAGTCTTTATTATATCACTGTATATTATAGAGGAGTCTTTATTATATCCCTGTATATTATAGAGAAGTCTTTATTATATCGCTGTATATTATAGAGAAGTCTTTATTATATCCCTGTATATTATAGAGAAGTCTTTATTATATCCCTGTATATTATAGAGGAGTCTTTATTATATCCCTGTATATTATAGAGAAGTCTTTATTATATCCCTGTATATTATAGAGGAGTCTTTATTATATCACTGTATATTATAGAGAAGTCTTTATTATATCCCTGTATATTATAGAGGAGTCTTTATTATATCCCTGTATATTATAGAGCAGTCTTTATTATATCCCTGTATATTATAGAGGAGTCTTTATTATATCCCTGTATATTATAGAGGAGTCTTTATTATATCCCTGTATATTATAGAGAAGTCTTTATTATATCGCTGTATATTATAGAGAAGTCTTTATTATATCCCTGTATATTATAGAGAAGTCTTTATTATATCGCTGTATATTATAGAGGAGTCTTTATTATATCGCTGTATATTATAGAGAAGTCTTTATTATATCCCTGTATATTATAGAGAAGTCTTTATTATATCGCTGTATATTATAGAGGAGTCTTTATTATATCGCTGTATATTATAGAGAAGTCTTTATTATATCCCTGTATATTATAGAGAAGTCTTTATTATATCCCTGTATATTATAGAGAAGTCTTTATTATATCACTGTATATTATAGAGAAGTCTTTATTATATCCCTGTATATTATAGAGAAGTCTTTATTATATCCCTGTATATTATAGAGAAGTCTTTATTATATCCCTGTATATTATAGAGAAGTCTTTATTATATCCCTGTATATTATAGAGAAGTCTTTATTATATCCCTGTATATTATAGAGAAGTCTTTATTATATCCCTGTATATTATAGAGAAGTCTTTATTATATCACTGTATATTATAGAGAAGTCTTTATTATATCCCTGTATATTATAGAGAAGTCTTTATTATATCCCTGTATATTATAGAGAAGTCTTTATTATATCACTGTATATTATAGAGAAGTCTTTATTATATCCCTGTATATTATAGAGGAGTCTTTATTATATCCCTGTATATTATAGAGAAGTCTTTATTATATCACTGTATATTATAGAGAAGTCTTTATTATATCGCTGTATATTATAGAGAAGTCTTTATTATATCACTGTATATTATAGAGAGGTCTTTATTATATCGCTGTATATTATAGAGAAGTCTTTATTATATCGCTGTATATTATAGAGAGGTCTTTATTATATCGCTGTATATTATAGAGGAGTCTTTATTATATCCCTGTATATTATAGAGCAGTCTTTATTATATCACTGTATATTATAGAGGAGTCTTTATTATATCGCTGTATATTATAGAGAAGTCTTTATTATATCCCTGTATATTATAGAGGAGTCTTTATTATATCCCTGTATATTATAGAGGAGTCTTTATTATATCCCTGTATATTATAGAGAAGTCTTTATTATATCACTGTATATTATAGAGAAGTCTTTATTATATCCCTGTATATTATAGAGGAGTCTTTATTATATCGCTGTATATTATAGAGAGGTCTTTATTATATCGCTGTATATTATAGAGGAGTCTTTATTATATCCCTGTATATTATAGAGCAGTCTTTATTATATCACTGTATATTATAGAGGAGTCTTTATTATATCACTGTATATTATAGAGAAGTCTTTATTATATCGCTGTATATTATAGAGAGGTCTTTATTATATCGCTGTATATTATAGAGGAGTCTTTATTATATCACTGTATATTATAGAGAAGTCTTTATTATATCGCTGTATATTATAGAGAGGTCTTTATTATATCGCTGTATATTATAGAGGAGTCTTTATTATATCCCTGTATATTATAGAGCAGTCTTTATTATATCACTGTATATTATAGAGGAGTCTTTATTATATCGCTGTATATTATAGAGAAGTCTTTATTATATCCCTGTATATTATAGAGGAGTCTTTATTATATCCCTGTATATTATAGAGGAGTCTTTATTATATCCCTGTATATTATAGAGAAGTCTTTATTATATCACTGTATATTATAGAGAAGTCTTTATTATATCCCTGTATATTATAGAGGAGTCTTTATTATATCCCTGTATATTATAGAGCAGTCTTTATTATATCACTGTATATTATAGAGGAGTCTTTATTATATCGCTGTATATTATAGAGAAGTCTTTATTATATCGCTGTATATTATAGAGCAGTCTTTATTATATCCCTGTATATTATAGAGGAGTCTTTATTATATCCCTGTATATTATAGAGAAGTCTTTATTATATCCCTGTATATTATAGAGAAGTCTTTATTATATCGCTGTATATTATAGAGGAGTCTTTATTATATCCCTGTATATTATAGAGAAGTCTTTATTATATCCCTGTATATTATAGAGAAGTCTCTATTATATCCCTGTATATTATAGAGGAGTCTTTATTATATCCCTGTATATTATAGAGAAGTCTTTATTATATCCCTGTATATTATAGAGAAGTCTTTATTATATCGCTGTATATTATAGAGGAGTCTTTATTATATCCCTGTATATTATAGAGAAGTCTTTATTATATCCCTGTATATTATAGAGAAGTCTTTATTATATCCCTGTATATTATAGAGTCTTTATTATATCGCTGTATATTATAGAGGAGTCTTTATTATATCGCTGTATATTATAGAGGAGTCTTTATTATATCCCTGTATATTATAGAGAAGTCTTTATTATATCCCTGTATATTATAGAGAAGTCTTTATTATATCGCTGTATATTATAGAGAAGTCTTTATTATATCCCTGTATATTATAGAGAAGTCTTTATTATATCCCTGTATATTATAGAGAAGTCTTTATTATATCCCTGTATATTATAGAGAAGTCTTTATTATATCCCTGTATATTATAGAGGAGTCTTTATTATATCCCTGTATATTATAGAGAAGTCTTTATTATATCGCTGTATATTATAGAGAAGTCTTTATTATATCCCTGTATATTATAGAGAAGTCTTTATTATATCGCTGTATATTATAGAGAAGTCTTTATTATATCCCTGTATATTATAGAGGAGTCTTTATTATATCCCTGTATATTATAGAGAAGTCTTTATTATATCGCTGTATATTATAGAGAAGTCTTTATTATATCGCTGTATATTATAGAGAAGTCTTTATTATATCACTGTATATTATAGAGAAGTCTTTATTATATCACTGTATATTATAGAGAAGTCTTTATTATATCCCTGTATATTATAGAGAAGTCTTTATTATATCACTGTATATTATAGAGGAGTCTTTATTATATCACTGTATATTATAGAGAAGTCTTTATTATATCGCTGTATATTATAGAGAAGTCTTTATTATATCCCTGTATATTATAGAGGAGTCTTTATTATATCCCTGTATATTATAGAGAAGTCTTTATTATATCGCTGTATATTATAGAGAAGTCTTTATTATATCCCTGTATATTATAGAGAAGTCTTTATTATATCGCTGTATATTATAGAGAAGTCTTTATTATATCACTGTATATTATAGAGAAGTCTTTATTATATCCCTGTATATTATAGAGGAGTCTTTATTATATCCCTGTATATTATAGAGAAGTCTTTATTATATCCCTGTATATTATAGAGGAGTCTTTATTATATCACTGTATATTATAGAGAAGTCTTTATTATATCCCTGTATATTATAGAGGAGTCTTTATTATATCCCTGTATATTATAGAGCAGTCTTTATTATATCCCTGTATATTATAGAGGAGTCTTTATTATATCCCTGTATATTATAGAGGAGTCTTTATTATATCCCTGTATATTATAGAGAAGTCTTTATTATATCCCTGTATATTATAGAGGAGTCTTTATTATATCCCTGTATATTATAGAGGAGTCTTTATTATATCACTGTATATTATAGAGCAGTCTTTATTATATCCCTGTATATTATAGAGAAGTCTTTATTATATCCCTGTATATTATAGAGAAGTCTTTATTATATCACTGTATATTATAGAGGAGTCTTTATTATATCGCTGTATATTATAGAGAAGTCTTTATTATATCGCTGTATATTATAGAGAAGTCTTTATTATATCCCTGTATATTATAGAGGAGTCTTTATTATATCCCTGTATATTATAGAGGAGTCTTTATTATATCCCTGTATATTATAGAGAAGTCTTTATTATATCGCTGTATATTATAGAGAAGTCTTTATTATATCACTGTATATTATAGAGAAGTCTTTATTATATCCCTGTATATTATAGAGAAGTCTTTATTATATCGCTGTATATTATAGAGAAGTCTTTATTATATCGCTGTATATTATAGAGGAGTCTTTATTATATCCCTGTATATTATAGAGAAGTCTTTATTATATCCCTGTATATTATAGAGGAGTCTTTATTATATCCCTGTATATTATAGAGGAGTCTTTATTATATCCCTGTATATTATAGAGAAGTCTTTATTATATCCCTGTATATTATAGAGAAGTCTTTATTATATCCCTGTATATTATAGAGAAGTCTTTATTATATCCCTGTATATTATAGAGGAGTCTTTATTATATCGCTGTATATTATAGAGAAGTCTTTATTATATCCCTGTATATTATAGAGGAGTCTTTATTATATCGCTGTATATTATAGAGAAGTCTTTATTATATCCCTGTATATTATAGAGGAGTCTTTATTATATCCCTGTATATTATAGAGGAGTCTTTATTATATCCCTGTATATTATAGAGGAGTCTTTATTATATCGCTGTATATTATAGAGAAGCCTTTATTATATCGCTGTATATTATAGAGAAGTCTTTATTATATCCCTGTATATTATAGAGGAGTCTTTATTATATCCCTGTATATTATAGAGAAGTCTTTATTATATCCCTGTATATTATAGAGGAGTCTTTATTATATCCCTGTATATTATAGAGGAGTCTTTATTATATCCCTGTATATTATAGAGAGGTCTTTATTATATCCCTGTATATTATAGAGAGGTCTTTATTATATCCCTGTATATTATAGAGAAGTCTTTATTATATCCCTGTATATTATAGAGGAGTCTTTATTATATCGCTGTATATTATAGAGAAGTCTTTATTATATCCCTGTATATTATAGAGAAGTCTTTATTATATCCCTGTATATTATAGAGAAGTCTTTATTATATCCCTGTATATTATAGAGGAGTCTTTATTATATCGCTGTATATTATAGAGAAGTCTTTATTATATCGCTGTATATTATAGAGAAGTCTTTATTATATCCCTGTATATTATAGAGAAGTCTTTATTATATCCCTGTATATTATAGAGAAGTCTTTATTATATCCCTGTATATTATAGAGGAGTCTTTATTATATCGCTGTATATTATAGAGAAGTCTTTATTATATCCCTGTATATTATAGAGGAGTCTTTATTATATCCCTGTATATTATAGAGGAGTCTTTATTATATCGCTGTATATTATAGAGAAGCCTTTATTATATCGCTGTATATTATAGAGAAGTCTTTATTATATCCCTGTATATTATAGAGGAGTCTTTATTATATCCCTGTATATTATAGAGAAGTCTTTATTATATCCCTGTATATTATAGAGGAGTCTTTATTATATCGCTGTATATTATAGAGAAGTCTTTATTATATCCCTGTATATTATAGAGAGGTCTTTATTATATCCCTGTATATTATAGAGAGGTCTTTATTATATCCCTGTATATTATAGAGAAGTCTTTATTATATCCCTGTATATTATAGAGAAGTCTTTATTATATCCCTGTATATTATAGAGAAGTCTTTATTATATCGCTGTATATTATAGAGGAGTCTTTATTATATCCCTGTATATTATAGAGGAGTCTTTATTATATCCCTGTATATTATAGAGAAGTCTTTATTATATCCCTGTATATTATAGAGGAGTCTTTATTATATCCCTGTATATTATAGAGAAGCCTTTATTATATCACTGTATATTATAGAGGAGTCTTTATTATATCCCTGTATATTATAGAGTCTTTATTATATCCCTGTATATTATAGAGAAGCCTTTATTATATCCCTGTATATTATAGAGGAGTCTTTATTATATCCCTGTATATTATAGAGGAGTCTTTATTATATCGCTGTATATTATAGAGCAGTCTTTATTATATCGCTGTATATTATAGAGGAGTCTTTATTATATCGCTGTATATTATAGAGGAGTCTTTATTATATCCCTGTATATTATAGAGAAGTCTTTATTATATCACTGTATATTATAGAGGAGTCTTTATTATATCGCTGTATATTATAGAGAAGTCTTTATTATATCCCTGTATATTATAGAGAAGTCTTTATTATATCGCTGTATATTATAGAGAAGTCTTTATTATATCCCTGTATATTATAGAGGAGTCTTTATTATATCACTGTATATTATAGAGAAGTCTTTATTATATCCCTGTATATTATAGAGGAGTCTTTATTATATCCCTGTATATTATAGAGAAGTCTTTATTATATCCCTGTATATTATAGAGAGGTCTTTATTATATCCCTGTATATTATAGAGAAGTCTTTATTATATCGCTGTATATTATAGAGGAGTCTTTATTATATCCCTGTATATTATAGAGGAGTCTTTATTATATCCCTGTATATTATAGAGGAGTCTTTATTATATCCCTGTATATTATAGAGAAGTCTTTATTATATCCCTGTATATTATAGAGAAGTCTTTATTATATCGCTGTATATTATAGAGAAGTCTTTATTATATCCCTGTATATTATAGAGGAGTCTTTATTATATCCCTGTATATTATAGAGAAGTCTTTATTATATCCCTGTATATTATAGAGGAGTCTTTATTATATCCCTGTATATTATAGAGGAGTCTTTATTATATCCCTGTATATTATAGAGAAGTCTTTATTATATCCCTGTATATTATAGAGAAGTCTTTATTATATCCCTGTATATTATAGAGAAGTCTTTATTATATCCCTGTATATTATAGAGGAGTCTTTATTATATCGCTGTATATTATAGAGAAGTCTTTATTATATCCCTGTATATTATAGAGGAGTCTTTATTATATCGCTGTATATTATAGAGAAGTCTTTATTATATCCCTGTATATTATAGAGGAGTCTTTATTATATCCCTGTATATTATAGAGGAGTCTTTATTATATCCCTGTATATTATAGAGGAGTCTTTATTATATCCCTGTATATTATAGAGAAGTCTTTATTATATCACTGTATATTATAGAGAAGTCTTTATTATATCCCTGTATATTATAGAGGAGTCTTTATTATATCGCTGTATATTATAGAGAAGTCTTTATTATATCCCTGTATATTATAGAGAGGTCTTTATTATATCCCTGTATATTATAGAGAGGTCTTTATTATATCCCTGTATATTATAGAGAAGTCTTTATTATATCCCTGTATATTATAGAGAAGTCTTTATTATATCCCTGTATATTATAGAGAAGTCTTTATTATATCGCTGTATATTATAGAGAAGTCTTTATTATATCGCTGTATATTATAGAGAAGTCTTTATTATATCGCTGTATATTATAGAGAAGTCTTTATTATATCCCTGTATATTATAGAGAAGTCTTTATTATATCGCTGTATATTATAGAGAAGTCTTTATTATATCGCTGTATATTATAGAGGAGTCTTTATTATATCCCTGTATATTATAGAGAAGTCTTTATTATATCCCTGTATATTATAGAGGAGTCTTTATTATATCCCTGTATATTATAGAGGAGTCTTTATTATATCCCTGTATATTATAGAGAAGTCTTTATTATATCCCTGTATATTATAGAGGAGTCTTTATTATATCCCTGTATATTATAGAGAAGTCTTTATTATATCCCTGTATATTATAGAGAAGTCTTTATTATATCGCTGTATATTATAGAGGAGTCTTTATTATATCCCTGTATATTATAGAGGAGTCTTTATTATATCCCTGTATATTATAGAGAAGTCTTTATTATATCGCTGTATATTATAGAGAAGTCTTTATTATATCGCTGTATATTATAGAGGAGTCTTTATTATATCCCTGTATATTATAGAGAAGTCTTTATTATATCCCTGTATATTATAGAGGAGTCTTTATTATATCCCTGTATATTATAGAGGAGTCTTTATTATATCCCTGTATATTATAGAGAAGTCTTTATTATATCCCTGTATATTATAGAGGAGTCTTTATTATATCCCTGTATATTATAGAGAAGTCTTTATTATATCCCTGTATATTATAGAGAAGTCTTTATTATATCGCTGTATATTATAGAGGAGTCTTTATTATATCCCTGTATATTATAGAGGAGTCTTTATTATATCCCTGTATATTATAGAGAAGTCTTTATTATATCGCTGTATATTATAGAGAAGTCTTTATTATATCCCTGTATATTATAGAGAGGTCTTTATTATATCCCTGTATATTATAGAGAGGTCTTTATTATATCCCTGTATATTATAGAGAAGTCTTTATTATATCCCTGTATATTATAGAGGAGTCTTTATTATATCCCTGTATATTATAGAGAAGTCTTTATTATATCGCTGTATATTATAGAGAAGTCTTTATTATATCGCTGTATATTATAGAGGAGTCTTTATTATATCGCTGTATATTATAGAGGAGTCTTTATTATATCGCTGTATATTATAGAGAAGTCTTTATTATATCGCTGTATATTATAGAGAAGTCTTTATTATATCCCTGTATATTATAGAGGAGTCTTTATTATATCCCTGTATATTATAGAGGAGTCTTTATTATATCCCTGTATATTATAGAGCAGTCTTTATTATATCCCTGTATATTATAGAGAAGTCTTTATTATATCGCTGTATATTATAGAGTCTTTATTATATCCCTGTATATTATAGAGAAGTCTTTATTATATCCCTGTATATTATAGAGGAGTCTTTATTATATCCCTGTATATTATAGAGCAGTCTTTATTATATCCCTGTATATTATAGAGAAGTCTTTATTATATCCCTGTATATTATAGAGAAGTCTTTATTATATCGCTGTATATTATAGAGAAGTCTTTATTATATCGCTGTATATTATAGAGAAGTCTTTATTATATCCCTGTATATTATAGAGCAGTCTTTATTATATCGCTGTATATTATAGAGAAGTCTTTATTATATCCCTGTATATTATAGAGAAGTCTTTATTATATCCCTGTATATTATAGAGAAGTCTTTATTATATCCCTGTATATTATAGAGGAGTCTTTATTATATCCCTGTATATTATAGAGCAGTCTTTATTATATCCCTGTATATTATAGAGAAGTCTTTATTATATCCCTGTATATTATAGAGAAGTCTTTATTATATCCCTGTATATTATAGAGGAGTCTTTATTATATCCCTGTATATTATAGAGCAGTCTTTATTATATCCCTGTATATTATAGAGAAGTCTTTATTATATCCCTGTATATTATAGAGAAGTCTTTATTATATCGCTGTATATTATAGAGAAGTCTTTATTATATCGCTGTATATTATAGAGAAGTCTTTATTATATCCCTGTATATTATAGAGAAGTCTTTATTATATCCCTGTATATTATAGAGAAGTCTTTATTATATCCCTGTATATTATAGAGAAGTCTTTATTATATCGCTGTATATTATAGAGAAGTCTTTATTATATCCCTGTATATTATAGAGAAGTCTTTATTATATCGCTGTATATTATAGAGAAGTCTTTATTATATCCCTGTATATTATAGAGAAGTCTTTATTATATCCCTGTATATTATAGAGGAGTCTTTATTATATCGCTGTATATTATAGAGAAGTCATTATTATATCCCTGTATATTATAGAGAAGTCTTTATTATATCCCTGTATATTATAGAGGAGTCTTTATTATATCCCTGTATATTATAGAGAAGTCTTTATTATATCCCTGTATATTATAGAGGAGTCTTTATTATATCCCTGTATATTATAGAGAAGTCTTTATTATATCGCTGTATATTATAGAGGAGTCTTTATTATATCCCTGTATATTATAGAGAAGTCTTTATTATATCGCTGTATATTATAGAGGAGTCTTTATTATATCCCTGTATATTATAGAGAAGTCTTTATTATATCGCTGTATATTATAGAGAAGTCTTTATTATATCCCTGTATATTATAGAGAAGTCTTTATTATATCCCTGTATATTATAGAGAAGTCTTTATTATATCCCTGTATATTATAGAGGAGCCTTTATTATATCGCTGTATATTATAGAGAAGTCTTTATTATATCACTGTATATTATAGAGGAGTCTTTATTATATCCCTGTATATTATAGAGCAGTCTTTATTATATCCCTGTATATTATAGAGAAGTCTTTATTATATCCCTGTATATTATAGAGAAGTCTTTATTATATCCCTGTATATTATAGAGAAGTCTTTATTATATCGCTGTATATTATAGAGGAGTCTTTATTATATCCCTGTATATTATAGAGAAGTCTTTATTATATCCCTGTATATTATAGAGAAGTCTTTATTATATCCCTGTATATTATAGAGAAGTCTTTATTATATCCCTGTATATTATAGAGAAGCCTTTATTATATCCCTGTATATTATAGAGGAGTCTTTATTATATCCCTGTATATTATAGAGGAGTCTTTATTATATCACTGTATATTATAGAGGAGTCTTTATTATATCGCTGTATATTATAGAGGAGTCTTTATTATATCCCTGTATATTATAGAGGAGTCTTTATTATATCCCTGTATATTATAGAGAAGTCTTTATTATATCACTGTATATTATAGAGGAGTCTTTATTATATCGCTGTATATTATAGAGAAGTCTTTATTATATCCCTGTATATTATAGAGAAGTCTTTATTATATCCCTGTATATTATAGAGGAGTCTTTATTATATCCCTGTATATTATAGAGGAGTCTTTATTATATCCCTGTATATTATAGAGGAGTCTTTATTATATCCCTGTATATTATAGAGGAGTCTTTATTATATCCCTGTATATTATAGAGAAGTCTTTATTATATCCCTGTATATTATAGAGAAGTCTTTATTATATCCCTGTATATTATAGAGGAGTCTTTATTATATCCCTGTATATTATAGAGAAGTCTTTATTATATCGCTGTATATTATAGAGGAGTCTTTATTATATCGCTGTATATTATAGAGAAGTCTTTATTATATCCCTGTATATTATAGAGAAGTCTTTATTATATCCCTGTATATTATAGAGAAGTCTTTATTATATCGCTGTATATTATAGAGAAGTCTTTATTATATCACTGTATATTATAGAGAAGTCTTTATTATATCCCTGTATATTATAGAGAAGTCTTTATTATATCCCTGTATATTATAGAGAAGTCTTTATTATATCGCTGTATATTATAGAGAAGTCTTTATTATATCGCTGTATATTATAGAGAAGTCTTTATTATATCCCTGTATATTATAGAGAAGTCTTTATTATATCCCTGTATATTATAGAGGAGTCTTTATTATATCGCTGTATATTATAGAGAAGTCTTTATTATATCCCTGTATATTATAGAGGAGTCTTTATTATATCCCTGTATATTATAGAGAAGCCTTTATTATATCCCTGTATATTATAGAGGAGTCTTTATTATATCCCTGTATATTATAGAGAAGTCTTTATTATATCCCTGTATATTATAGAGCAGTCTTTATTATATCCCTGTATATTATAGAGAAGCCTTTATTATATCGCTGTATATTATAGAGAAGTCTTTATTATATCCCTGTATATTATAGAGGAGTCTTTATTATATCGCTGTATATTATAGAGAAGTCTTTATTATATCCCTGTATATTATAGAGGAGTCTTTATTATATCGCTGTATATTATAGAGAAGTCTTTATTATATCCCTGTATATTATAGAGGAGTCTTTATTATATCCCTGTATATTATAGAGAAGTCTTTATTATATCCCTGTATATTATAGAGCAGTCTTTATTATATCCCTGTATATTATAGAGAAGTCTTTATTATATCACTGTATATTATAGAGAAGTCTTTATTATATCCCTGTATATTATAGAGGAGTCTTTATTATATCCCTGTATATTATAGAGAAGTCTTTATTATATCCCTGTATACTATAGAGGAGTCTTTATTATATCCCTGTATATTATAGAGGAGTCTTTATTATATCGCTGTATATTATAGAGAAGTCTTTATTATATCCCTGTATACTATAGAGGAGTCTTTATTATATCCCTGTATATTATAGAGGAGTCTTTATTATATCGCTGTATATTATAGAGAAGTCTTTATTATATCGCTGTATATTATAGAGGAGTCTTTATTATATCCCTGTATATTATAGAGAAGTCTTTATTATATCCCTGTATATTATAGAGGAGTCTTTATTATATCGCTGTATATTATAGAGAAGTCTTTATTATATCCCTGTATATTATAGAGGAGTCTTTATTATATCGCTGTATATTATAGAGAAGTCTTTATTATATCGCTGTATATTATAGAGGAGTCTTTATTATATCGCTGTATATTATAGAGGAGTCTTTATTATATCCCTGTATATTATAGAGGAGTCTTTATTATATCGCTGTATATTATAGAGGAGTCTTTATTATATCGCTGTATATTATAGAGGAGTCTTTATTATATCCCTGTATATTATAGAGAAGTCTTTATTATATCGCTGTATATTATAGAGAAGTCTTTATTATATCGCTGTATATTATAGAGGAGTCTTTATTATATCCCTGTATATTATAGAGAAGTCTTTATTATATCCCTGTATATTATAGAGAAGTCTTTATTATATCCCTGTATATTATAGAGAGGTCTTTATTATATCCCTGTATATTATAGAGAAGTCTTTATTATATCACTGTATATTATAGAGAAGTCTTTATTATATCCCTGTATATTATAGAGAAGTCTTTATTATATCCCTGTATATTATAGAGGAGTCTTTATTATATCGCTGTATATTATAGAGAAGTCTTTATTATATCGCTGTATATTATAGAGGAGTCTTTATTATATCGCTGTATATTATAGAGAAGTCTTTATTATATCCCTGTATATTATAGAGGAGTCTTTATTATATCACTGTATATTATAGAGAAGTCTTTATTATATCGCTGTATATTATAGAGAAGTCTTTATTATATCCCTGTATATTATAGAGAAGTCGTTATTATATCACTGTATATTATAGAGAAGTCTTTATTATATCCCTGTATATTATAGAGGAGTCTTTATTATATCCCTGTATATTATAGAGAAGTCTTTATTATATCCCTGTATATTATAGAGGAGTCTTTATTATATCGCTGTATATTATAGAGGAGTCTTTATTATATCCCTGTATATTATAGAGGAGTCTTTATTATATCACTGTATATTATAGAGAAGTCTTTATTATATCCCTGTATATTATAGAGAAGTCTTTATTATATCCCTGTATATTATAGAGGAGTCTTTATTATATCACTGTATATTATAGAGAAGTCTTTATTATATCCCTGTATATTATAGAGGAGTCTTTATTATATCGCTGTATATTATAGAGGAGTCTTTATTATATCCCTGTATATTATAGAGGAGTCTTTATTATATCCCTGTATATTATAGAGGAGTCTTTATTATATCACTGTATATTATAGAGGAGTCTTTATTATATCCCTGTATATTATAGAGCAGTCTTTATTATATCCCTGTATATTATAGAGAAGTCTTTATTATATCCCTGTATATTATAGAGAAGTCTTTATTATATCGCTGTATATTATAGAGAAGTCTTTATTATATCCCTGTATACTATAGAGGAGTCTTTATTATATCCCTGTATATTATAGAGGAGTCTTTATTATATCCCTGTATATTATAGAGAAGTCTTTATTATATCCCTGTATATTATAGAGGAGTCTTTATTATATCCCTGTATATTATAGAGAAGTCTTTATTATATCCCTGTATATTATAGAGGAGTCTTTATTATATCCCTGTATATTATAGAGAAGTCTTTATTATATCCCTGTATATTATAGAGAAGTCTTTATTATATCCCTGTATATTATAGAGAAGTCTTTATTATATCCCTGTATATTATAGAGCAGTCTTTATTATATCGCTGTATATTATAGAGAAGTCTTTATTATATCCCTGTATATTATAGAGAAGTCTTTATTATATCGCTGTATATTATAGAGCAGTCTTTATTATATCGCTGTATATTATAGAGAAGTCTTTATTATATCGCTGTATATTATAGAGCAGTCTTTATTATATCACTGTATATTATAGAGCAGTCTTTATTATATCCCTGTATATTATAGAGAAGTCTTTATTATATCACTGTATATTATAGAGAAGTCTTTATTATATCCCTGTATATTATAGAGAAGCCTTTATTATATCACTGTATATTATAGAGGAGTCTTTATTATATCACTGTATATTATAGAGAAGTCTTTATTATATCGCTGTATATTATAGAGAAGTCTTTATTATATCCCTGTATATTATAGAGGAGTCTTTATTATATCACTGTATATTATAGAGGAGTCTTTATTATATCCCTGTATATTATAGAGAAGTCTTTATTATATCCCTGTATATTATAGAGAAGTCTTTATTATATCCCTGTATATTATAGAGAAGTCTTTATTATATCCCTGTATATTATAGAGAAGTCTTTATTATATCACTGTATATTATAGAGCAGTCTTTATTATATCCCTGTATATTATAGAGAAGTCTTTATTATATCGCTGTATATTATAGAGAAGTCTTTATTATATCACTGTATATTATAGAGAAGTCTTTATTATATCCCTGTATATTATAGAGGAGTCTTTATTATATCCCTGTATATTATAGAGAAGTCTTTATTATATCCCTGTATATTATAGAGGAGTCTTTATTATATCACTGTATATTATAGAGAAGTCTTTATTATATCCCTGTATATTATAGAGGAGTCTTTATTATATCCCTGTATATTATAGAGCAGTCTTTATTATATCCCTGTATATTATAGAGAAGTCTTTATTATATCGCTGTATATTATAGAGAAGTCTTTATTATATCCCTGTATATTATAGAGGAGTCTTTATTATATCCCTGTATATTATAGAGGAGTCTTTATTATATCCCTGTATATTATAGAGAAGTCTTTATTATATCCCTGTATATTATAGAGGAGTCTTTATTATATCCCTGTATATTATAGAGGAGTCTTTATTATATCCCTGTATATTATAGAGAAGTCTTTATTATATCCCTGTATATTATAGAGGAGTCTTTATTATATCGCTGTATATTATAGAGAAGTCTTTATTATATCGCTGTATATTATAGAGGAGTCTTTATTATATCGCTGTATATTATAGAGAAGTCTTTATTATATCCCTGTATATTATAGAGGAGTCTTTATTATATCCCTGTATATTATAGAGGAGTCTTTATTATATCGCTGTATATTATAGAGAAGTCTTTATTATATCCCTGTATATTATAGAGGAGTCTTTATTATATCCCTGTATATTATAGAGAAGTCTTTATTATATCCCTGTATATTATAGAGAAGTCTTTATTATATCGCTGTATATTATAGAGCAGTCTTTATTATATCGCTGTATATTATAGAGAAGTCTTTATTATATCGCTGTATATTATAGAGAAGTCTTTATTATATCCCTGTATATTATAGAGAAGTCTTTATTATATCCCTGTATATTATAGAGAAGTCTTTATTATATCCCTGTATATTATAGAGAAGTCTTTATTATATCCCTGTATATTATAGAGGAGTCTTTATTATATCCCTGTATATTATAGAGAAGTCTTTATTATATCCCTGTATATTATAGAGGAGTCTTTATTATATCCCTGTATATTATAGAGAAGTCTTTATTATATCACTGTATATTATAGAGTCTTTATTATATCCCTGTATATTATAGAGAAGTCTTTATTATATCCCTGTATATTATAGAGAAGTCTTTATTATATCCCTGTATATTATAGAGAAGTCTTTATTATATCACTGTATATTATAGAGGAGTCTTTATTATATCGCTGTATATTATAGAGAAGTCTTTATTATATCCCTGTATATTATAGAGAAGTCTTTATTATATCCCTGTATATTATAGAGAAGTCTTTATTATATCGCTGTATATTATAGAGAAGTCTTTATTATATCGCTGTATATTATAGAGAAGTCTTTATTATATCCCTGTATATTATAGAGAAGTCTTTATTATATCCCTGTATATTATAGAGGAGCCTTTATTATATCCCTGTATATTATAGAGAAGTCTTTATTATATCGCTGTATATTATAGAGAAGTCTTTATTATATCCCTGTATATTATAGAGAAGTCTTTATTATATCCCTGTATATTATAGAGAAGTCTTTATTATATCGCTGTATATTATAGAGAAGTCTTTATTATATCGCTGTATATTATAGAGAAGTCTTTATTATATCCCTGTATATTATAGAGAAGTCTTTATTATATCCCTGTATATTATAGAGGAGCCTTTATTATATCCCTGTATATTATAGAGAAGTCTTTATTATATCGCTGTATATTATAGAGAAGTCTTTATTATATCCCTGTATATTATAGAGAAGTCTTTATTATATCGCTGTATATTATAGAGGAGTCTTTATTATATCCCTGTATATTATAGAGAAGTCTTTATTATATCGCTGTATATTATAGAGAGGTCTTTATTATATCCCTGTATATTATAGAGAAGTCTTTATTATATCCCTGTATATTATAGAGAAGTCTTTATTATATCCCTGTATATTATAGAGAAGTCTTTATTATATCGCTGTATATTATAGAGAAGTCTTTATTATATCCCTGTATATTATAGAGAAGTCTTTATTATATCGCTGTATATTATAGAGAAGTCTTTATTATATCGCTGTATATTATAGAGAAGTCTTTATTATATCGCTGTATATTATAGAGAAGTCTTTATTATATCACTGTATATTATAGAGAAGTCTTTATTATATCCCTGTATATTATAGAGGAGTCTTTATTATATCGCTGTATATTATAGAGGAGTCTTTATTATATCCCTGTATATTATAGAGGAGTCTTTATTATATCCCTGTATATTATAGAGGAGTCTTTATTATATCCCTGTATATTATAGAGGAGTCTTTATTATATCGCTGTATATTATAGAGAAGCCTTTATTATATCGCTGTATATTATAGAGAAGTCTTTATTATATCCCTGTATATTATAGAGGAGTCTTTATTATATCCCTGTATATTATAGAGAAGTCTTTATTATATCCCTGTATATTATAGAGGAGTCTTTATTATATCCCTGTATATTATAGAGAAGTCTTTATTATATCCCTGTATATTATAGAGAAGTCTTTATTATATCCCTGTATATTATAGAGAAGTCTTTATTATATCCCTGTATATTATAGAGGAGTCTTTATTATATCGCTGTATATTATAGAGAAGTCTTTATTATATCCCTGTATATTATAGAGGAGTCTTTATTATATCGCTGTATATTATAGAGAAGTCTTTATTATATCCCTGTATATTATAGAGGAGTCTTTATTATATCCCTGTATATTATAGAGGAGTCTTTATTATATCCCTGTATATTATAGAGGAGTCTTTATTATATCGCTGTATATTATAGAGAAGCCTTTATTATATCGCTGTATATTATAGAGAAGTCTTTATTATATCCCTGTATATTATAGAGGAGTCTTTATTATATCCCTGTATATTATAGAGAAGTCTTTATTATATCCCTGTATATTATAGAGGAGTCTTTATTATATCCCTGTATATTATAGAGGAGTCTTTATTATATCCCTGTATATTATAGAGAGGTCTTTATTATATCCCTGT
>NW_027461814.1:617500-685562 GCF_050947455.1 Rhinoderma darwinii | reverse complement strand
CGCAAAATTTTTGTGTTTTTCACAATTAAATACTGAATGTATGGAGCAGATTTTGCCAGTAATATAAAGTCCAATGTGTCACGACAAAACAGTCTCAGAATCCCTTGGATATGTAAAAGCATTCCGAAGTTATTACCACATAAAGTGAAACATGTCAGATTTGAAAAATGGGGCTCTGTCAGGAAGGTCAAAAGTGGCCAAAGAGGTCCCACCTCTGGGACCCGCACCTATCTTGAGAACGGGGCCCCCTAAACCCTGTTCTACCTCTTTCTGCTCTCGCTGCCTCCCGGCCATTTCCTGACTTCAAGGTCGGGAGTTACAAAAAAAAGCATAGTTTGCTGAGTTACACTGTTTCCGTAAGTCCCATAGAACCGAATGGTAGTTACGGAAGCAGCGTAGCTCGCATGCTACGCTGCTTCCGTAACTGCCATTCACTACTATGAGAATTATGGAAAGTTACAGAGGGATACGGAAAGTCCATGAAGTCAGGAAGAGGCTGGGAGGTGGCAAGAGCAGAAAGAGGTAGAACGGGGTTTAGGGGGCCCGGTTCTAGAGATCGGTGCAGGTCCCAGAGGTGGGACTCACATCTATCTGACAGGATCTACAGGATATGTCATAAATGTCCCTCATGAGAAAACCCCTTTAAAGTGTAACTAAACTACCAAAAACCTTCTGACATGTCATAGTGAAATGTCAGAAGTTTTGAACGGTGGGGGTCCGAGCACTGAGACCCCCATGGATCGCTATAACAAAGTGGCAGAAGGACCGCTGTGCCGCTTAGTTTCTGATCTGCTCTTCTCGAAAAGCCGGGCAAGTGGTGTACCACTCCGAGGAATGACGATCAGAAACGAAACGGCGCAGCATTCAATCGAGTGCTTTTGCCGCTTCACTTTAGCGATCGGTGGGGGTCTCAGTGCTCAGACCCCCCACCGATTAAAAAGTCTGACATATCACTATGACATGTCAAAAGTTTTATATTAAGAATATATTCTGTGAGAAAAGAGAGAAATAGTAAAAATAAGGGCCAGCACCTATTAGACCCTCGCCCACCACCCTGTCCCTGATAACGGTATGCGCCGTTTGTATATTGCCAATGCTGCCTGTGGCAGCATATGGCAAATAGTAACAGCCAGGGATCAATCTGAGTGGTCCCTGCAGTGATCTATGTCAGTCTGTTTAGAAAATACAACCAGGACATTGGCTGTGTCTTCCTCTCCCCTCACTGTAGTTGATCTGTGAGAGAAGAGAGAGACACTATAACCAAATCCTGAGCTGTACAAATGAAGTAAAGTGAAAAAAACACAAACTTTTCATGTCTGTGCCCCCTGATCACCCCATTTGTGCCCCCTCATCCCCTGTGTGAGCACAAGTGATCAGCCAGTTTTACATATATTTTTTTGCTCTGGATTAAGGAATCTATTTATCTACCTAGTGATAAGCTTTTTTTTTTTTTTCTTAGTTTGAAAAAAAATACCAAGAAAAAAGAAAATGTTTTTTAGACAAAAAAACGTAAAAAAACGTAGTAGCCTAATGGTTACAGTTCTACCTAAATAATGGCTCAGAGAAGGTTTACTGTGGAGCAAGCGTACAACTTGCTATGCTCCGGCAGTTCAGGCAGCGACACCGACTGCTTCAGAGGTGGAACTTTTTTCAGACAGTGACGGCTCAAGTTATACTTCTACCTCTGGACCCCAGGCCCTATGGTGGTGGCAACGTCTGAGGGTATGTTCACACGCTAGCTGGCTTTTACGGCTGAAATGACAATTGTTGCTGTCAAATCCCCGGTGCAGGGCCAAGTGGTGCAGGGCGTCCCATGTTCTGGGATCCTGCAATTTAATTCCCCCCCTCCCCCCAGGTCCCGCAACTGTCAGCAATCCCAGGAATAAATGTGGATGTTGCTAATTATACCCCTTTGCACTTCTTCCACATATTTGTCAGTGACCAAGTCCTGGAGTTAATTGTCCAATAGACATATATCTATGCAATACAGTTTATTGCACAGAAACCCACATCCATCTACTCATCATGGACCCCTACTAGTGTCCCTGAGCTTAATTTTTTTTTAGGCCTAACTCTAAATATGGGGTTGGTCAAAAAAACAACTATCCGCTCCTACTGGGCATCAAAAGCTGTCCACGCTACCCCTGTATTTGCAGCATTTATGTCCCGATACCGATATGAATCTATAATGCGCTTCATGCATTTTACAGATACCTCCCAAGTCCCCCAAAGAAATTACCCAAGCTACGGTCGCCTTAATAAATTAAGGCCTTTAATTTACCTCCTACAAGAATCTTTCCTCAAATCCTACACACCAGATCAAAATTTATCGGTGGATGAATCCCTGATTAGCTACAAAGACCGTCTTTCATTCCGGCAGTTCATCCCCTCCAAAAGTGCAAAATATGGCGTTAAACTATATAAAGTGTGCGAGAGCACAGCAGGTTACACCTGTGGTTTCTTGATCTATGAAGGCAAAGACCGCCAAATTAATCCCCCAGGCTGCCCATAGACAATTGGTACATCCGGCAAAATTGTGTGGGACCTAATGGTGCCATTCCTGCACCAAGGGTACCACGTCTACACTGATAATTTTATAGTAGTGTCCCCCTTTTTAAATCCCTCCATGCTTCAAATACAGGGGCCTGCTAAACAGTCCATAAAAACAGGGTGGGATTGCCAAAGCAATTGGTGTCCAGACGTGTGGAAAGTGGGGCGTCATTCACACTGGTAAGCGAGCAGTTACTTGTAGTAAAGTGGAATGAGAAGAAGGACATCTATATGTTGTCCACTATGCATCCAGGCACCACGGTGGCTGTTAGAGAGAGGGGGCCATCGTGGAAAAGCGTAGGCCTGTCTGTGTGACAGAGTACAATAAATTCATGGGGGTGTAGATCTGTCGGACCAGATGCTTCAACTGTATTTGGTGAAGCGGAAGACCAGGGCCTGGTACAAAAAGGTAGCAATCTACCTAATTCAGATCACTACCTATAATGGGTTTGTACTTTATAAAAAAACACAAGGAACGCTCACCTTCCTCCAGTTCCAGGAGGAGGTTATTGAGCGTCTCCTATTTTACTCCAATGACCCTGCATAACCCTACAAGTCTGAGGATGTGCAAAGTCTTGCAGAGCGCCATTTTCTTCACCCCGTCCCTTCCACCGAGACGCAAAGATATCCCCAAAAAAAGGTGCCGGATTTCCAGAAAGCATGGAAGGAGGAGGGATAGTCGCTTCTACTGCCCGATGTGCCCATTTCAACTCAATTTTAATTTATATTTTCATTTTAGTTTGTGAGCTTTCCAAGTTGGGAGGAATTATTTTGGGAGAGGTAGTAGAGTTTATTTATTCAGAAAATATTTTAACCCTTTCATATTTTAGATCATTTTGTTTCTTTTGAACAAAGCTGTTATTTTTATTAATATTTCTAATTGGTGATACGGGCATGATCTTTTTTTTTTATTTGGAGGATCACTAATAATCAAGCTGTTCCTAATCAATACACTATGGGCTTTACTACATTTGGGTTTTCGCCGGACCTCCTGCACACGACAATGCTTCTGGAA
Organism: Rhinoderma darwinii; assembly: GCF_050947455.1. Taxonomy (NCBI): domain Eukaryota; kingdom Metazoa; phylum Chordata; class Amphibia; order Anura; family Rhinodermatidae; genus Rhinoderma; species Rhinoderma darwinii. The sequence continues at coordinate 681,997 of NW_027461814.1, read as the reverse complement.
ATACTGACATCATTTTGGGGATTAGTGATCCTTTAGGGTATGTTCACACGCTTAAAAAAAACGTCTGAAAATAGGGAGCTGTTTTCAAGCCAAAACAGCTCCTGATTTTCAGCTGTTTTTTAAGCAACTTGCGTTTTTTGCGGCGTTTTTTACGGCCGTTCTTGGAGCTGTTTTTCTATTGAGTCAATGAAAAACGGCTCCAAAAACGGCTCAAGAAGTGACATGCACTTCTTTTTACGAGGCTTTATTTTACGCGGCCGTCTTTAAAAACGGGCGCGTAAAATACGCCCCGTGGGAACGGAACGTTGGAGGCGTTCAGCCCCCGCATGTTTAGCCGTTTTTTGGGGCATTTATGGCTCGAAAAACGGCTGAAAATCGCCTGTGTGAACATACCCTTACTGTTCCTATAGATGGTTTTGGACACTGCCCCTTTATATATACTTTAACCGTTGGTTGTTTTGTGCACATAGCGGTTCCTACCTTGCCGGGCAGGGGCCTGTTATGGTGTACCGCGTCACTTGGCACGTTCATCCCTCATATAGGGATTGATGGAGCTAAAGAGACGTTGTACAACCAGTCACTGAAAAAAAAAACCTTGTCATGACAGCCGCGCAGGTGTTCAGTGAACAGACTCGAGTTTGCAACATAGTTGAATACATTTTCCTCCCTTTTTTTTTTGAAGATATTGCCCGTCACTCCAGTATAGTTTATTTTTTCCTCTCTGACTGATTTTATATTAGGACAGAATTCTGTCCACAATGACATCATAATGGCACAGATGAGGGACAACTGCTTCTTTCGCAAGATATGGTCATAAGTACAGGCAAATACGTCTATAGCGACATGCATCCGTTATGAATACACAGCTTCACTTCTCTTTTGCATGCTCACTACACCACTAGATGAATACCTTTAGGGGTCTAGTTTTAAAATGGGGTCATTTCTGGGTGTTTTTTTTTTGTTGAGGCAGCTCAATGCCTCTAAATGCATGATATGGGGCCGAGAATTTATTCAATTGTGCCCTGAAAGCCTCCATGTGCTCCCTTCCTTTTGGGCCCTGCCATGCGTCCAGGCAGCGTTTTAGGGCCACAATGAGGGTACTTTTGAAAACAGGAGAAACAGGGTGATGGATTTTGGGGTGTGTTTCTTCATTCTCATGTTCGCTTTACAAAGAAATCTGTCTTTACAATGACACATTTGTGGAAAAAGTGGAATTTTATTTTTTTCCACCTGCTTTACATTAAATTTAGCAAAAAACTGTGGGGTCAAAATGCTCTCTACACCCTTAGATAAATACCTTAAGGGGGTCTAGTTTTCTAAATGGGTTCATTTCTGAGGAGTTTCTATCAGTCTGGCAGCTCAAAGCCTCTACAAATATGCGGTGGGGACTAAAACATTTTCAAGCAAAATATGTGTCCTGAAAGCCTCCAGGTGCTCCCTTCCTTTTGGGCCCTGCCGTGTATTCAGGCAGTGTATTAGGGCCGCAATGGGGGTATTTATGAAAATAGGAGAAACAGGGTGATAGATTTTGGGGTGTGTTTCTTCATTCTCATGTTCGCTTTACAAATAAATCTGTCTTTACAATAACACGTTGGTGGAAAAAGTGGAATTTTATTTTTTTTTCACCTGCTTTGCATGAGTTCTTACAAAAAACTGTGGGGTCAAAATACTCACTACAACCCCTAGATAAATACCTTAAGAGGTAAAGTTTTAAAAATGGGGTCATTTGTGGGGGTTTCCGTCATTCTGACCCCTATGAGGCCCTGAAAACCTGTCTTGGAGCAGGAAAACAAAATGTATAAAATTACTATAATTCTTCTAAATTGTTCAAAATGTATTTTATTTTTTCAAAATTGCTTGCAAAATAGAGTAAAGAGATGGAAATATATATTTAATTTAAAAAAATGTACAGTATGTACGTACACATATGTGACATATTGCAAGTTCCAAATAGGGAAAATTGTTAATTTTTACAAAATGTCATATATTTTTGTATTCTTTCATTAATTTACGCAAATCGTATCAGTCTACTTTTACCACTAAAATAAAGTACGACATGTGACGAAAAAACAATGTCAGAATTCCTTGGATATGCAAAACTATTGCAGAGTTATTCTTTGATAAATTCAGACATACCAGATTTGACAAATCTGGCTTGGTCATTAACCTCTTCACGCGCTGCGCCGCAACTGTACGTCCTGTAGAGGGCTTGCTTCCCGCATCAGGACGTCCAGTTGCGGAGTAGTTCCCAACGCACACTGTCCTAACGGACAGTGTCCGGGAATCGGGAGGTCAGCTGTCCCCGACAGCTGACACTCCAGTCTTGCCTGTCAGCGTACCATCGCTGCTAATTTTGGCAATTAACCCATAAAAGCCGCGACAGATTGCGTTTGCCACATTTAAGGGGTTTGAAGCACATCGGCAGCCCCCACGAAGTGATTGTGGGGGCTGCCGATGCTTGTCATGGCAATCGGAGGCCAGACAATGACCTCCGGTTTGACATGTACGGAAGCCTCGGAGGAGCAGCCCCCGGCCGGTCCACCGAGTCTTCCTGTCAGTGCGACTGTCACATCACAATGACAGTTAGAATACATTACACTACGTAGCTAGTGTAATGTACTCTAGCAGCGATCAAAGCTGCAAGTCTAAATGTCCCGTAGTGGGACATGTGAAAAAATAAAAAAACAGTAATAAAAATGTTTTAAAAAAAAGTGTAAAAATAAAACTTATAAGTTATATAAACAAACACTGCTTTTTTCCTATAATAAGAATGTAATTATAGGAAAAAAATGAACACATTAAAAAAAGTACACATATCTGGTATCACCGCGTTCATAACGACCCCAACTATAAAACTATAATAAAAAGTAAAGGGAGGAAACCTCCAGCTCACCAGTTTGTTGCGTCTCCTGACTCCTCGCTCGGATCCCCGCTACGGCTGGCGGTATATGCAGTAAAGAAACAGTGGAAATGATCCAGCGCTGAGTCCAGTCGAAAATTACATTTCTTTGCCATGATTAAGAGCATAGGAGTTGCTCGAAAAGCGTAGGCCAGGGCACTACTGCCTACTCACTTCTTTCTTGGGACTGCGTCTCCCTACAATTTTATTCATATCACCCCAATAAAGATGGGAACACCGTTTCCTTTTTAATTTTCGACTGGACTCAGCGCTGGATCATTTCCACTGTTTCTATAAAACTATAATGTTATTTTTCTCGCTCGATGAACACCCCAAAAAAAATCAATAAAAAACTACACCAGAATCGCTATTTTCTGGTCACCACCCCTTCCAAAATAGATAATCAAAAAGTCGCATGTTCCCGAAAATAGTACGAATAAAAACTACAACCCGTCCCGCAAAAAACCGGCCCGTACACAGCTATTTTGACTGAAAAATAAAAAAAGTTATGGCTCTCAGAATATGGTGACACAAAAAAATAATTTATTTTATAAAAAAGTGATTAAAGAAAAAAGAGAATAAAGTAAAATTGTCATTTATAGCACACGGTGAACGCCGCAAAAAATAAACTAAAAAACATTGTCAGAATTGCTTGTTTATGGTCACCTGGCTTGCAAAGAAATTGAATAGAAGATGATCCAAAAAATTGCATGTACCCCAAATTGGTACCAATGAAAAGTACAAATTGCCCCGCAACAAATAAGCCCTCACACAGCTCCGGTGGTGAAAAAATAAAAAAGTTCTGGCTCTCAGAATATGCCGATGCAAAATGTGCAGAGTGTTCCAACAGTGGATAAGATCAGGCGCCATTTATCAGATCGACAACGGCCACACTTCTATGAATTATTATTTATTTACTGCATTATTATACCCTCGTATTATGCCCGGATGTTCTCAGCACAGATTAACAATGCCCCCACATTATAAACTGAAATACCAGCAAAATCCCAAACAGAACTATTAGGGCATGGCCCCACGTGGCGGATTTCCTCCGCAACTGTCCGCATCAATGCCGCACAGAATCTGCGTTGCAGATTCTGCGGCGGATCTGCCCAAAATGTGCAGTAAATTGATGCGGACTAGCTGCTGCGGACTGCGGGAAAAGTGCTTCCCTTCTCTCTATCAGTGCAGGATAGAGAGAAGGGCCAGCACTTTCCCTAGTGAAAATAAACAAATTTCATACTTACCGGCCGTTGTCTTAGTGACGCGTCCCTCTTTCGGCATCCAGCCCGACCTCCCTGGATGACGCGGCAGTCCATGTGACCGCTGCAGCCTGTGTTTGGCTGCAGCCGTCACTTAGACTGAAACGTCATCCTCGGAAACCGGACTGGAGACAGAAGCAGGGAGTTCTCGGTAAGTATGAACTTCTATTTTTTTGACAGGTTGCTGTATATTGGGATCGGTAGTCACTGTCCAGGGTGCAGAAACAGTTACTGCCGATCGCTTAACTCTTTCAGCACCCTGGACAGTGACTATTTACTGACGTCGCGTAGCAACGCTCCCGTAATTACGGGAGCCCCATTGACTTCCTCAGTCTGGCTGTAGACCTAGAAATACATAGGTCCAGCCAGAATGAAGAAATGTCATGTCAAAAAAGCAAGACGCATCCGCAGCACACATAACATGTGCATGACAGCTGCGGACTTCATTGCGGAATTTAGAATCTCCATTGAAGTCAATGGAGAAATTCCGCCATGAGTCCGCAACCAGTCCGCCACTGGTCCGCAACAGACAGAGCATGCTGCAGACACCAAATTCCGCTCCGCAGCCTATGCTCCGCAGCGGAATTTTACGCCTCGTCTAAACGAACACTTCTAAATATAAGTGGAAGTCAATGGAGAAACGGCTCCGCTGCGGATTCAAGTGGAATTCCGCCACGTGTGAACCCAGCCTAACCAAGCAAAATCTGCGCTCCAAAAGCAAAATGGCGTCCCTCCCTTCTGAGCCATGCAGCGTGCACAAACTGCAGTTTGCGCACACATATATGGCATCGCCTTACCCGATTGAACCCGCTTAACGTTTTATGAGGTATTTGTCTTCAGTGGTACAAACTGGGCACAACATATTATGCACTAAAATTGCATATCAGTGGAAAATTGCAATATTCACACCATCCGCTGTGCATTAATCCCTTTGCGCACTATGACTTAATAGCATGTCATGGTGCGGGGGTTGGTGTATGGAGCGGGCTCACATGCTGAGCCCGCTCCATACGCTGCGGGTGTCGGCTGTGTATTACAGCTGACACCCAGGACTAACGGACAGGAACAGCGATCGTGCGGTTACAGAAGCCTGTAAAAATAACAATATACTGCAATACATTAGTATTGCAGCATATTGTACCCGCGGATCCAATGATCGCTGGTTCAAGTCCCCTAAGGGGACTAATAAAATGTGTAGAAGAATTAAAGTTATTAGTAGTGAGAAAGAAAAAAGTTTAAAGTTAAAAAAACAAAACACCTTTTCCCATTTTTCTTCTAAAGTAATGTAAAAAAAAAATAACTTGGTATCGCTACGTCCGTAAAAGGCCGAACTATTACAATATACCATTATTTAACTCGCACGGTGAACACCGTAAAAAACTTAAATAATTTAAACCGCCAAAATCGCTGTATTTTTAGTTTTTACCGCACGTCGAAAGCAGTAAAAACTAAAACCCAAAAAATGGAAATCAGATTTTTTTCCTATATCAGCCCGCAAATAATTTTTTTTCAGTTTCCCAGTACATTTTATGGTACTTTAAATGGTGTCAATAGAAACTACAATTCCTCCCGCAAGAAATAAGCCCTCACATTACTCTACTGACCGAAAAAGAAAAAGTTATGGCTCTAAGAACGTGGGGAGGGAAAAACAAAAAGAAAGCAAAAAATGAATCAGTCCTGAAAGGGTTAACTCATTTCTAATGAAAAAAAACACTTTTGACCACATGTGGGCTATTTCCGTACTCGGGAGAAATTGCTTTAGAAAGATTGGTTGTTTTTTTCTCCTTTATCCCTTGTGAAAATGAGAAAAATCAACATTTTAGTGGGAAAAAATTGTGATATTCATTTTCACGGCCTAATTCTAATAAATTCTGCAAAAGACCCGTGGGGTCTGAATGCTCACTATACCCCTAAAAAAAATTGCTTGAGGGGTGTTTCCAAAATGGGGTAACTTGGGGGGTTTCCACTGTTTTGGTCCCTCCAGGGCGTTGCAAACGCGGCATGGCACCGAAAAACAATCCAGCAAAATCCATGCTCCAAAATCCAAATGGCGCTCCTTCCCTCCTGAGCACCGCCATGGGTCTAATCAGCAGTTTATTACCACATATGGGGTATTGTCGTAATCAGGAGACATTGCTTTACAAATGTTGTGGTTCTTTTTTTCCTTTATTCCTTGTAAAAATTTAAAACTTCTATGCTTTTTCAGAAAAAAAGTTGATTTTCATTTTCACTGCCTAATTCCACTAAATTCTGCAAAAAAACCTGTGTGGTTAAAATGCTAACTATACCCCTAGATAAATCCTTGAGGGTTGTAGTTTCCAAAATGGGGTAACTTTTGGGGTGTTTCCACTGTTTTGGCACCACAAGACCTCTTCATATCTGACAAGGTGCCTAAAATATATTCTAAAAAAAGGAGGCCCAAAATCCACTGGGCGGTCCTTTGCTTCTGAGGCCTGTTTTTCAGTCCATTACCACACTAGAGGCAAAAACTGAAGAATATGGGCAATAAATATTGAGTTGCATTTCTCTGGTAAAACCTTCTGTGTTACAAAAAAAAAATGTATTAGAAATGATACTTTGCTTTAATTCCTGTAACGCCTAAAGGGTTAAAACACTTATTGAATGCTAATTCGAATACCTTGAGGGGTGCCGTTTTCAAAATGGGGTGACGTCTGGGGATTTTCTAATACATAAGGCCCTAAAAGCCACTTCAGAACTGGACTGGTCCCTGAAAAAATGGCCTTTTTAAATTTTCTTTAAAATATGAGAAATTGCTGCTAAAGTTCTAAGCCTTGTAACGTCCTAGAAAAATAAAAGGACGTTCAAAAAACGATGCAAACATAAAGTAGACATATGGGAATGTTAACTAGTAACTATTTTGTGTGGTATTACTACCGGCAAATACGTTTAAATTTAGAAAAATTTACATTTTTGGCTAATTTGTCTACATTTTGGTGTTTTTCAGAAATAAATACTGAACTTATCGACCAAATTTTTTCACTAACATAAAGTACAACATGTCACGAGAAAACAATCTCAGAATCGCTTGGATAGCTAAAAGCATTAAAACGTTATTACCACATGAAGTAACACATGTCAGATTTGAAAAAATCGTCTGTGTCCTGAAGGCCAAAACAGGCTGGGTCCTGAAGTCTTTAAGGTCCAAACAAGCTTAGTCATTAAGGGTTTAAGGAGAGGTGATACAATTTTTTTATTATTTTCTTTTCTTTAATAAAACAGTGTATCAGTGTGTTTGGTGCAACTTTCTAAATACTTTTTATTAAAAATTATTTTTACTTTTTGAGATACAGCTGCTTTATATCCTGAATACAGAGCAGCTGTATCTAGTGCTAAAACCTGTATCCGTCAGGTTAGTGGCACTGACGGGTACTGTGTCAACGGGTACAGAATCTGCACGCTCCTCTCCTGAAATACTCTGTGCTGCTGTGAACTCTGCTCTTACCATTACGTGGTGACTTGCCAATCATGTGAAGGTGTTATTGAGGACAGGAGTGGAGGAGAGGTACAACTGAGCTACGTAATGGTAAGAGCAGAGTTCACAGCAGCACTGAATCTGCACGCTCATCTCCTGAAATACTCTGTGCTGCCTTAAACTCTATAGACTGGTCAGGATCCTGTTTCTTTTAAATGCTGCACTGTAGCGCAGCCTTATATAGTGGATCGAGCGGGTTCCCCAGCAGCATTTAAAAGAAACAGGATCCTGACCTGTCCACAGAGTTTAAAGGGTTATTCCCAAGTTGATAAATGTAGCTATGAAGCTCCCCCATGTAAAAATAATTCTTAAGATAAAAAGGGGGATAAAAAAGAGAGAAAACGGCGCTCCTCTAAGGTGATATCGTTCTGGTATTTGTAGGATAGTGAGTAACTTAATGAATGGAGCTCACCTTGGTGAGTTGTGCAATGTCGCCAGCACAACTTGACTTTGTAGCTTGTACACGCTCGATCACACTGTGCTTGCCTCTGGAGTAGAGATGAGCGAACCGGGACAACCGAACCCGGTTTCGGTCCGAACTTCCGGAAAAGTTCGGTTCGCAGCGAATCCGAACTTCACCGGGTTCGGCCGAACCCATTTTGACCGAACCCGGTCAAAAATATTATACAAATCGGCAGCCACTTATCTCTATCAATCACTGATAGAGAAAAGAGGCTGCTGATTAAAAATAAAATACAAAGCATTTCATACGTACCTGGTCGTTGTCTTGCGGACGAGTCCCTCTTCTTCCTCCAGTCCGACCTTCTTTTCTGACGCGGCAGCCCGTGATTGGCTGCAGAGGCCTCTGCAGCCTGTGATTGGCTGCAGAGGTCTCTGCAGCCCGTGATTGGCTGCAGCGGTCACATGGGCTGCATCGTCATCAAGGAATGTCGGGCCGGATGTCGCGAGGGACGCGTCACCAAGGCAACGGCCAGGAGACCGGACTGGAGGAAGCAGGGAGTTCCCGGTAAGTATGAACGTCTTTTTTTTTTTACAGGTACTCTATATTGTGATCGGTAGTCACTGTCTAGGGTGCTGAAACAGTTACTGCCGATCAGTTAACTCTTTCAGCACCCTGGAGAGTGACTATTTACTGACGTCGCCTAGCAACGCTGCCGTAATGACGGGTGCACACATGTAGCCACCCGTCATTACGGGGCCTCATGCACACGACCGTAAAAACACCCGTTATTACGGTCGTAAATACGACCCGAAATAGCGGGCCCATAGACTTCTGTTAGCCACGGGTACCTTCCCGTTTTCTCACGGGAAGGTGCCCGTGCCGTTAAAAAGATAGAACATGTTCTATTTTTTTATTTTACGGGCCGTGCTCGTAATTACGACTCGTAATTACGAGCACGGCCGGCCACGGGCAGCCGGCCGCTTTTGCGAGCCGTGCTGTCATTATAAGGGTATGTTCACACGACAGCGTCCGTTACGGCTGAAATTACGGTTATGTTTCCGCCTGAAAACATCCCCGTAATTTCAGCCGTTACGGCATGTGCAGGCGCTTGAACGCCGCGTCCATTACGGATGTAATTGGTGCTGCTATTCATTGGAGTCAATGAATAACGGCTCCAATTACGGTCAAAGAAGTGACAGGTCACTTCTTTGATGCGGGCGTCTATTTACGCGCCGTCATTTGACAGCGGCGCGTAAATATACGCCTCGTGTGAACAGACAAACGTCTGCCCATTGCTTTCAATGGGCAGATGTTTGTCAGCGCTATCGAGGCGCTATTTTCGGACGTTATTCGGGGCAAAAATGCCCGAATTACGTCCGTAATTAGTGCGTGTGAACATACCCTGTGTTCACACGCACTAATTACGGACGTAATTCGGGCGTTTTTGCCCCGAATTACGCCCGAAAATAGCGCCTCGATAGCGCTGACAAACATCTGCAAATTGAAAGCAATGGGCAGACGTTTGTCTGTTCACACGAGGCGTATATTTACGCGCAGCTGTCAAATGACGGCGCGTAAATAGACACCCGCGTCAAAGAAGAGACTGGTCACTCCTTTGGCCGTAATTGGAGCCGTTATTCATTGACTCCAATGAATAGCAGCGCCAATTACGTCCGCAATGGACGCGCTGTTCAAGCGCCTGCACATGCCGTTACGGCTGAAATTACGGGGATGTTTTCAGGCGGAAACATCCCCGTAATTTCAGCCGTTACGGACGCTGTCGTGTGAACATACCCTAATTATAGCAGCACGGCCCGTAAAATAGAAAAATAGAACATGTTCTATTTTTTTAACGGCACGGGCACCTTCCCGTGAGAAAACGGGAAGGTACCCGTGGGTAACAGAAGTCTATGAGCCCATTATTGCGGGTCGTAATTACGACCCGCAATAACGGGTGTTTTTACGGTCGTGTGCATAATGGGAGCACGGCTTGGAAAAACGACCGGCTGCCTGTGGCCGGCCGTGCTCATCTCCTGAAATACTCTGTGCTGCCTTAAACTCTGTGGACAGGTCAGCATCCTGTTTCTTTTAAATGCTGCTAGGGAACCCGCTCGATCCACTATATAAGGCTGCGCTACAGTGCAGCATTTAAAAGAAACACGATCCTGACCTGTCCACAGAGTTTAAGGCAGCACAGAGTATTTCAGGAGATGAGCGTGCAGATTCAGTGCTGCTGTGAACTCTGCTCTTACCATTACGTAGCTCTCAGTCTGTTACCTCTCCTCCACTACTGTCCTCAATAACACCTTCATGATTGGCAAGTCACCACGTAACGGTAAGAGCAGAGTTCACAGCAGCACAGAGTATTTCAGGAGATGAGCGTGCTGATCTTGTGCGCGGTGGTGACTTGCCAATCATGTGAAGGTGTTCTTGAGGACTAGAGTGGAGGAGAGGTAACAGACTGAGAGCTACGTAATGGTAAGAGCAGAGTTCACAGCAGCACAGAATATTTCAGGAGAGGAGCGTGCAGATTCTGTGCTGCTGTGAACTCTGCTCTTACCATTACGTAGCTCAGTCTGTTACCTCTCCTCCACTCCTGTCCTCAATAACACCTTCACAAGATTGGCAAGTCACCACCCCGCACAAGATCCGCACGCTCATCTCCTGAAATACTCTGTGCTGCTGTGAACTCTGCTCTTACCATTACGTGGTGACTTGCCAATCATGTGAAGGTGTTCTTGAGGACAGGAGTGGAGGAGAGGTAACAGACTGAGAGCTACGTAATGTTAAGAGCAGAGTTCACAGCAGCACTGAATCTGCACGCTCATCTCCTGAAATACTCTGTGCTGCCTTAAACTCTATGGACAGGTCAGGATCCTGTTTCTTTTAAATGCTGCACTGTAGCGCAGCCTTATATAGTTCCCCAGCAGCATTTAAAAGAAACAGTGTGTGTGTTTGGGTATGTGTCTTTGTCTGTTTTTGTTTTTATATGTGTGTTTGTGTATATGTGTGTTTATGTGTGTTTGTGTATATATGGGTGTGTTTGTGTATATGTGTTTGTGTATATGTTTGTGTATATGTGTGTGTATATATGGGTGTATGTGTATATGTTTGTGTGTAGATGTTTGTGTGTGTGTGTTTTTGTGTGTGTTTGTGTATATGTGTGTATATGGGTGTGTGTTTATGTGTGTGTTTGTGTATATATGGGTGCGTTTGTGTATATGTGTTTGTGTATATGTGTGTGTATATATGGGTGTATTTGTGTATATGTTTGTGTGTAGATGTTTGTGTGTGTGTGTTTTTGTATATGTGTGTGTTTGTGTATATGGGTGTGTGTTTATGTGTGTGTGTTTGTGTATATATGGGTGTTTGTTTATATGTGTGTATGTGTGTTTGTGTATATGTGTGTGTTTGTGCATGGTTGTTTGTGTGTGTGTGCGTGTATATATGTGTGTGTAGGGGAGTAGAAGTATTGTTATTGTTCACATTGATAACTGTTTTTTTATGTTGTTGCAGATTTTGATGTACCAATTGGACTACATCTTCGATTCGTTGGACCCACTGCGTAGATCTACGTTTTTTCAAATTTTAATAAAGTGGTTAACGAGGGTTTTGTTGGGGATTTCATATTTCAATACAAAAGAATTGTCTTTGTGTTTTTTTTTAAACTTTATTAGTGCCTAGATAATGGCAGTTGGCTGATTGACAGCGTCCATTATTAAGGCGGTACTTAGTGTTAGCCGTTGCAGAGGCTAGCACTAACCATCCATTATTACCCCGGTACCCACCACCACCAGGGGTGCCGGGAAGAGCTTGGTACGATCCAGTACCCGACCATCTGTTGTGATGGTCGGGTACTGGGGCGGCCGTAGGCTGGTATTATGAGGCTGGGAAGGGCCAAAAACAGTGGACCTTCCCACCCTTGTAATGCTAGGCTGCTGCTGCTGTGTTGTATCGGGCTGGTTATAAAAATGGGGGGACCCCCACGTCGTTTTTTTTTTTGAATTTAACAAATTTAAGAATAGACGTTGGGTCCCCCACATTTTTAATAACCAGCCACATACAAGGCCGCAGCAGTCTGGCATTACATGGGTGGGAAGGGCCACTGGTTTTGTCCATTCCCAGGCTAATAACACTGTGTTGTATGTGGCTGGTTATGATAAATTGGGTGGAACCCCATGTCTTTTTAAAAAAAAATGAAAAATAAATAAATAATTAAAAAAAATTACGTGGGGTCCCCCCCACTTTTATAACCAGCCAGATACAACACAGCAGCAGCCTAGCATTACAAGGGTTGGAAGGTCCACTGTTTTTGGCCCTTCCCAGCCTCATAATACCAGCCTGCGGCCACTCCAGAACCCTACCATCACAACAGATGGTCGGGTACTGGATCGTACCTGGCTCTTCCCGGCACCCCTGGTGGTGGTGGGTACCGGGGTAATAATGGTGGTTAGTGTTAGCCTCTGCACCGGCTAACACTAAGCCTCACCTTAGTAATGGATGTTGTCACTCAGACAGCGGCCATTACTAAAGTGGTAGTAATAAAATTTGAAAAGAAAAGACAAAGATATAGATAAAATATTTTATTGAAATAAAGCACCCCCAACACAACCCTCATTAACCATTTTATTGTAGAAAAAAAAACTGTCATCGAAGTAGTCCTCGAAACCGACGTAGTCCAAACACCAAACCTGTAAAAAAAAAAAAAAGAAATAAAACATGTCGTATGCTTAGATTCAGTTTAATGTGTGATACTGACTGTTATACCATGTATAGAAGCCTGCCGCAAAGTTGACTTAGATACAAGGCGCCAACAGACAGTATCATACATGGCCATACAGACATATATACAAACAAACATACATGCAAACATACATACATGCAAACATACATACATATATACAAACATACATACATATATACATGCAAACATACACACATATATACATACATACATACATGCAAACTATCATACATACATGCATACACACACACACATGAAAACATACATACAAACATGCAAATATACATACATACATACATACATACATATATACAAGCATGCACAAATATACATGCAAACATAATTACATACAGGCACATATATATAAACATACATGCAAACATACATGCAAAAATAAAAACATACATACATACACGACAACATACATACATACATACATACATGCAAACATACATACATACATGCAAATATATACATGCAAATATACATACAAACATGCACATATATACATACATGCAAACATACATGCACATATATACATACATACATACATACATGACAACATACATACATGCAAATATACATTCATGCAAACATACATAAATGCAAACATACATACATGCAAATATATACATGCAAATATACATACAAACATGCACATATATACATACATGCAAACATACATGCACATGACAACATACATACATACATACATGACAACATACATACATACATACATACATACAATGCATACATACATACATACAAACATACATTCATGCAAACATACATGCAAATATATACATGCAAATATACATGCACATATATACATACATGCCAACATACATAAATACATACATACATACATACATACATGCATACACACATGCAAACATACATACATACATACATACATACATGCAAATATATACATGCAAATATACATACAAACATGCACATATATACATACATACATGCCAACATATATGCAAACATACATACATGACAACATACATACATACATACATGACAACATACATACATGCAAACATACATTCATGCAAACATACATACATGCAAACATACATACATGCAAACATACATACATACATTCATGCAAACATACATACATACATGCAAATATATACATGCAAATATACATACACACATGCACATATATACATGCATGCCAACATACATGCAAACATACATGCACATATATACATACATACATACATGACAACATACATACATGCACATATATACATACATACATACATGACAACATACATACATGCCCAAAAAAAATAATAATACGTTCATACTTACTTTTGTCAAAGATATTTTAATTATCTTTATATGTGTGAACATATATTGCTTTAAATGGACAGTTGAGTTGTCACTAAAGCTCAAAGATCTGCTAACAACAGCCTACAGGGGGGATGAGTATTCTATTCTAAGACTTCGGCCACATGACCTAATGACCTTGTAATCAGCTGATACAAGGGCTGACATGACAAAACCCAAAAACACTTGCAATCCATTTAAACTAAATATATATATGTTAAGATAAGCTTGGAACTCTATGTTTTACCATATGTGGTATGTATATGTGTAAGCATGAGGGTAACACCTTCTCTCTCTCTTCATTATAAATAAAGATGCATCTGCCCCCCCATGGCAGAGACTGTTTGAACACTGACGCTGCGTGTCATGGTCTCTCTCCAGCCGGCCGGCCTCTCTCAGATCCACCATTGAGAGAGCATTCATTAATTTGGAGCTCATAGACAAATGCAGATAATGTCCAACGTTAATGGACAATGTCAATTCTGCAGCGACACTTTCCTCCTGTCCGGCCTCCAGCAATGACGTTTCATTCATGTCGCCGCTGCAGCCTGTGATTGGCTGCAGAGGCGGTCACGTGGGATGAAGCGTCATCCTGACGTGCGTGACCGCCACTACAGCCTGTGATTGGCTGCAGCGGCGAAAGGGATGAAACGTCATCGCTGGAGGCCGAACAGGAGGAATGTAAGTACGAACGTATATATATTTTTTTTTTATTACATTTAAATTGTATTTTCCGCGCGCCGAGCATGTACTGTCAAGGTTGCTGAAAGAGTTAGTGCAGCACATTAACTCTATCAGCACCCTGGACAGTAGCATGCTCGGCGCACGGAAGTGACAGGTTCGGTCCGAACTACTTCGGTCCGAATCGAACTTTTTTGTGAAATTCGGCGAACTAGCCGAACCGAACTTTTGAAAAGTTCGCTCATCTCTACTCTGGAGCCATAACCGCATAGGGTGAATTCGTATCAGGAACTCCTCTCCTTGCGGTTTTGAAGTAATGCAGATTAGGAAGAAAAAGCTGCTCCTCTGAACGGGCACTCAGGTGTGGATTGTACTGGTATCTTCACAAAATCGTCAGGCCCTGACGATTTTGTGAAGATACCAGTACAATCCACACCTGAGCGCCCGTTCAGAGGAGCAGCTTTTTCTTCCTAATCTCCATGTAAAAATAAGAAGTTTTCTAATTACCTGTCCGTCGCCCAGCGATGTCGTTTTCCTGCGATTCTTGATTGAAGTCCAGGTCGGTCCCTCTTTGTATCTTGCGCATTGTCTAGGTTCCCGGCCACCGCTATTTACCTTTAGCGGTGGCCGCCCATGCGTAATGACATCCTCTCCTTCCTGAGGAAAGGATGTCATTTATCTTGTGAACGCGCATCTCGGCGCATGCGCCGTAGATGCACGGCGAGACACCAGGCGAGAAACCAGGCGAGACACCAGTCGCACAGTATGTATATATATATATATATGTTTGTGTATGTGTTTGTGTGTTTGTGTATATATGTGTGTTTGGGTATGTGTCTTTGTCTGTTTTTGTTTTTATATGTGTTTGTGTATATGTGTGTGTGTGTTTATGTGTGTTTGTGTATATATGGGTGTGTTTGTGTATATGTGTTTGTGTATATGTTTGTGTATATGTGTGTGTATATATGGGTGTATTTGTGTATATGTTTGTGTGTAGATGTTTGTGGGTGTGTGTTTTTGTATATGTGTGTGTTTGTGTATATGTGTGTGTTTGTGTGTTTATGTGTGTGTGTGTGTGTGTGTGTGTGTGTGTGTGTATATATGGGTTTGTTTGTGCATATGTTTGTGTGTAGATGTTTGTGTGTGTGTGTTTTTGTATATGTGTGTTTGTGTATATATGTGTATATGGGTGTGTGTTTGTGTGTTTATGTGTGTGTGTTTGTGTATATATGGGTAAGTTTGTGTATATGTGTTTGTGTATATGTTTGTGTGTGTGTGTGTGTGTTTGTGTGTATATGTGTGTGTTTGTGTATATATGGGTCTGTTTGTGTACATGTGTTTGTGTATATGTGTGTGTGTGTGTATATGTGTGTGTTTCTGTATATGTGTGTGTATGTGTGTGTTTGGGTATGTGTGTTTTTGTTTGTATATGTGTTTGTGTATATGTGTTAGTTCGTGTATATGTGTGTGTATATATGTGTGTGTGTTTGTCTCCTTATGTGTGTGTGTGTTTGTGTATATCTTGTTGTGTTTGTGTATAACTGTGTATATGTGTTTGTGTATATGTGTGTGTGTGTGTGTTTGTGTATATGTGTGTGTTCGTGTATATGTGTGTGTTTGGATATGTGTGTTTTTGTTTGTATATGTGTGAGTTCGTGTATATGTGTGTGTGTGTGTGTGTGTGTTTGTCTGTTTATGTGTGTGTGTGTGTGTGTGTGTGTGTGTGTGTGTGTGTGTGTGTGTATATCTTGTTGTGTTTGTGTATATATGTGTATGTTTGTGTATGGTTGTTTGTTTGTTTGTGTGTGCGTGTATATATGTGTGTAGGTGAGTAGACGTATTGGTATTGTTCACATTGATAACTGTTTTTTTATGTTGTTGCAGATTTTGATGTACCGATTGGACTACGTCTTCGATTCGTTGGACTACTGCGTAGATCTACGTTTTTTAAAATTTGAATAAAATGGTTAACGAGGGTTTTGTTGGGGATTTCTTATTTCAATAAAAAAAAATTGTCTTTGTGTTTTTTTTAAAACTTTATTAGTGCCTAGATAATGGCAGTTGGCTAATTGACAGCGTCCATTATTAAGGCGGTACTTAGTGTTAGCCGGTGCAGAGGCTAGCACTAACCACCCATTATTACCCCGGTACCCACCACCACCAGGGGTGCCGGGAAGAGCTTGGTACGATCCAGTACCCGACCATCTGTTGTGATGGTCGGGTACTGGGGCGGCCATAGGCTGGTATTATGAGGCTGGGAAGGGCCAAAAACAGTGGACCTTCCCACCCTTGTAATGCTAGGCTGCTGCTGCTGGGTTATATCGGGCTGGTTATAAAAATGGGGGGACCCCCACGTCGTTTTTTTTTTTAATTTAACAAATTTAACAATAGACGGGTCCCCCACATTTTTAATAACCAGCCATATACAAGGCCACAGCAGTCTGGCATTACATGGGTGGGAAGGGCCACTGGTTTTGTCCATTCCAAGGCTAATAACACTGTGTTGTATGTGGCTGGTTATGATAAATTGGGTGGAACCCCATGTCTTTTTTTTTAAAAATAAAAAATTAATAAATAAATAATTAAAAAAAATGATGTGGGGTCCCCCCCACTTTTATAACCAGCCAGATACAACACAGCAGCAGCCTAGCATTACAAGGGTTGGAAGGTCCACTGTTTTTGGCCCTTCCCAGCCTCATAATACCAGCCTGCGGCCACTCCAGAACCCTACCATCACAACAGATGGTCGGGTACTGGATCGTACCTGGCTCTTCCCGGCACCCCTGGTGGTGGTGGGTACCGGGGTAATAATGGTGGTTAGTGTTAGCCTCTGCACCGGCTAACACTAAGCCTCACCTTAGTAATGGATGTTGTCACTCAGACAGCGGCCATTACTAAAGTGGTAGTAATAAAATTTGAAAAGAAAAGACAAAGATATAGATAAAATATTTTATTGAAATAAAGCACCCCCAACACAACCCTCATTAACCATTTTATTGTAGAAAAAAAAACGTCATCTAAGTAGTCCTCGAAACCGACGTAGTCCAAACACCAAACCTGTAAAAAAAAAAAAATGAAATAAAACATGTCGTAGGCTTAGATTCAGTTTAATGTGTGATACTGACTGTTATACCATGTATAGAAGCCTGCCGCAAAGTTGACTTAGATACAGGGCGCCAACACACAGTATCATACATGGCCATACAGACATATATACAAACAAACATACATGCAAACATACATACATACATATATACAAACATGCACATATATACATGCAAATATACATACATGCAAACATACATACATATATACATGCAAACTATCATACATACATACATAGCAAAACTTGAGAAAAAAGAGTCCTTAACGCCAAATGTAAAGTACAAAAAATAAATTTTATTGCATATAATTTATATATCAAACACTTGATAAAAAACATGGCGAGGTTTCTAAAAAAGAAGAAGTTGCATGTGGGTCACTAACAAGTAATATATAATACCAAGTAATATTATATAACCATGGGGACATAAGCATAACAATAGATAGCACAGGAGGATACAGGTATGCAATATGATAGTAACTAGTGGGTAATTGCAACAGCAGCTGCCAGCTACTACATTTAAATCTCACACTGCTATAACTGCATCACTCCAAGGGGAAGGGGAGGATCCAAGTAAAAAAAAACCTTACTCAAATATACATCCTACAATTAAAGCAGCATCGAACAGATCAGAAAAATGCTCAGGAGGAAGAGACATAAATTCTCAGTATTGTCTAAATGTACTGTACACAAGTCCCCAAGAGCAGAAAGGAGTACCATCAAGTATAACTGCGATACATAAGCAGGATGTGCAGAGCGTGCAAGGCTATTCATCTGGGATCACCAGATACAGCCAGGGAAGAGTCCACTCACCCATGGTTGAAAAAGTGAAGTTCGTGGTCCACGTACAAGCAAATTAACCACCCCAGGGGTGGTTAATACGTGGACCACGAACGTGTTGCTTGTACGTGGACCACGAACTTCACTTTTTACACTTTTATAGTGTAACATACATAGTTAAATGGCGACCGCAGCATTTAAATAGTTAGAAAGAGGGGGGCGATCCCCTTTAACAGCTCATCACGCCCCTCCGCAACGCAATTGTGGGGTGGCGATAGTTGCTATGGCTGCCTGGGGGCCTAATGAAGGCCCCCAGGTCCGCCATCTTTGGACTCCTATTAAACCCTGCCTCTGGCAGAGCTTAATAGAAGCCTGTCAGAATCACGATATACTGCAATACATTAGTATTGCAGTATATCGTGCAAGTGATCTAACGATTGCTGATTGAAGTCCCATAGGGGGACTAATAAAAAAAGTAAAAATTAGTAAAATAGGGTTTTTGTTATGTCAAAAAAAAATAAAATTCCAATTAAAAGTAAAAAAAAAAAACCCCTTTTCCCATTTTCCCCCTAGAGCAGAGTAAAAAAATAAATAAACATAATTAGTATTGCCGCGTAAAAGTCGGAACTATTATAATATATCATTATTTAACCCGCACGGTGAACGCCGTAAAACAAAAAATTGTAAACGCCAGAATCTCTATTTTTTGGTCACCTCATCTCCCATAAAAAATGAAATAAAAAGTCATCAAAACGTTGCATGTGCCCCAAAATGGTATCATTAAAAACTACAGTTTATCCCGCAAAAAATAAGCCCTCATATCACTTAATCGACGGAAAAATAAAAAAAGTTATGGCTCTTGAAATTTGGCGAGACAAAATAAATTGTATTTTTAGACTTAGGTTTTTACTTGTAAAAGTAGTAAAATATAGAAAAAAACTATATATATTTGGTATTGGCGTAATCGTATTAACCCGCAGAATAAAGTTAACATGTTCTATTAATTGCACAGTAAATTCCGTAACAACGACCTGCAACTATGGAGGAATCTCTGTTTTTTTCATTTTCTACCCCACAAATATTTTTTTTCCCTTTTCCTAGCACATTATATGGCACAATAAATGGTGCTAAGAAAAACAACAACTCGTCCCGCAAAAATCAAGCCCTCATAGGACTATATCGACGGAAAAATACAAAAGTTATGGCTTTTGGAAGGTGGGGAGGAAAAAATGAAATAGAAAATCTGAAAAAGTTATGCAGTGGGAAGGGGTTAAAGGAACGGAGAGAAACTTATCCATAGGAATAGGTGGCACCTGAGAGGCCGTAAGTCCTGAATTCAGGTAGCCTCATGAGAGTGTTTGCCATCCTTTGATTTTATCCATTCCTGAGCAAGGGTTGGAGGAGTATTTTCTTGGGAGGGGA
Source organism: Rhinoderma darwinii (assembly GCF_050947455.1). NCBI lineage: Eukaryota > Metazoa > Chordata > Amphibia > Anura > Rhinodermatidae > Rhinoderma > Rhinoderma darwinii. The sequence continues at coordinate 661,863 of NW_027461814.1, read as the reverse complement.
TCTGTCGCCATCTTGTGGCTAGTAGAGAGACCAATTTGTCAGAATGGCTGCACCTTTTGGATCGAGGACAACATGAGTAGTGCCATTGTGCATGATGATCAGTTTCACGGGGTATCTCCATTTGTAAGAAATTCTGTGTTCTCTCAAAATTTTAGTGAATGCTGCAAATTGTCTTCTCCTGGAGAGGGTGGCAGGGGAGAGGTCTGCAAATAAGGAGATTTGTTGGAAGCGTTCTGGAAGATAATTTTTATGGATTGCCGCCTTCATTATCGTCTCCTTAAAGTGGTAGAAGTGGAGACGAGCACGAACGTCCCTTGACACACTGGAGGAAAGGTTCTTTGGTTTAGGAACCCTGTGGGCTCCGTCAATAAGGAGATCTCTTTCTTTAGCTGTAGGAATGAGAGCTACAAATAAATCGGTCAGGAATCCTGTAGTTTTGTGTCTGAGACAGATTCAGGAATGTTCCTGAACCTGATATTGTTTCTCCTGGAGCGATCTTCCAGGTCAGCTAACTTGAGCTTTATAATGGGAATATCATCCTCCATATCATTGTGGGTGCCAACCAGATAAGTGTGAGCATTAACAAATTCCTCCATACTTTCTTCTAAATGAGCTGTTCTCTCCCCCACCTCCTGTAATATTAGCATGCATAATGGAGATTGCTGACTGAATGTCATTGTGCAGACCGGGAGATCAGATGGAGGCAGCGCTGCAGCTACAAAATTCCCCTCAGGGGAGAGGGACGGAGGAAAGGGTAGTTTCTCCGGAGAGAGGCTGGGTGGTCTGCTCGTCTGCAGGTTTATCAGAGCCGGAGATATAGTAAGGCTGCTAGTAGGGAATGTGCTCACCTCCGTAGCTGCTAGTAGCTGTGCAGGTCTCCGGCGTATTCCGGCGCCATCTTGGGAGACTGGCGGGGAAAAAGCCGTTAGTTTCGGCGGACCCTGACCTTTCCTCTTACTCCTCGTCATTATTGCAGAACGCCCCAGGTTGAAGGGAGGTAAACAGGCACAAGGAGCGTGTGTCCAGGTTAATTTTTGCTGCTGTTTGAGCCGCTAATGGAGAAAGTAGCGCGGAGCTCCGGCCTCACACGTCCTCTTCAATCGGCATCCTGCCACGACCTTTTTAACTAGATTGTAAACCAATATGTGTCCAAAGATAGGCAGCACTCCACATCAAGGGGAAAAAAGTCGCTTTTAATAGCCCTCGTGCAACGTTTCAGCTCAATACAAGGAGCCTTTCTCAAGCATGTTAACAGTGTACAAAACAGTGGTATATATGGAGGCTAAACAAATAGTCCCAATTAACAGGTGATTGATACAAAACAATAAAGAACAGCAAAAATGCCGTACATATCAATGAATATAAAAATACATATTGTGTCAACAATGATCATTCTCTAAGCAGATCAAGTGCAATAATTCCTCAGATGTATGAATAAAGTGCAAAAGTGCTAATTGTTACAAACAATATTAAACAGGTGCATATGTGTGCAATTTGTTAAAAACCACATTGCCATGTAATACAGTGGATCCATGTTCCAGTGTGCTGTTATGTTGTATTATTTCCGGCGTCCTGAGTTTCAAACTGTGCAGGTCTGTCGTTTCACAAATGAGGAATACATCTTCATTAAAATAAACGCTCTTTCCGGCAGAAACCCATTGTGCATGTCCATGCATGCGCACTGGTGATATGAGGTCGTCGGCGGCCATGTTTGGTGAGGTTTTCTCCCCTATAATTATATATACCAATGCGCATGTCAGCGCCTGCGCACTTCAGCGATTATCGTAAATATAAAACAGGACAGCAGTATGCTTATAGATATTAGTAATTGGGATCTCTGCAAGTTATGGAAACAGAGGCTGCATTTTTTTGTAGATTAAAACGAAAAAATCCATCTCATAATGTGGATACTATGATAAATATGCATAATGGAGCCTTAGAAAATAATTTTTGAGGCTTCAATAATGATAACGTGTATATGTGTATTAATGTCATGGAAAAGGTCTCTGTTGTTGGCCTATGTCCTAGACCTCTAACATTCCAGGATAATATTTTCAAAAAAATGTATAAAAAAGAAAGAGAAAAAAATAAAAATAAATAAATAAATAAAACAAAAACCAAAAACACAAACTAGCCTTTCCGCTTATCCTGCCTACCCACCCCCATCCTTTAATAGCTCCCCAAGAAACATCCTAGAAAGCTCCTAACCCAGGCATTGCTGCCTCCCCCAGTCATCCCCCAGCTAAACTACCTATTGTTGAAATAGATTATATCCCTTTTTTCCCCCTACATGTATATACATAATGTGGGGGCACATGTAAGCTGTGCAGAGTACATCAGGGGCATAGTCAGGTGGTATAATGATTGGGTAAAAAAACAGTAAAATAATCCATAGATGTGTGTTACGCTGTGACACAATCCTTTCTACACAGGCCGGTGTGTAACTGATAAATGTCCTTCCTTATCCCCCTTTTGGTCCGCACTCCGCACCTTTGCAGTTTGGGGAATTTTGTTGGGAAGTGTTGTCTTGGTGAAATGCGGACACTTTCGCTTCCAGCAGATATGTTTGGGCCCTCCCATTCCTGGTTCCCTAATTTTAGGACCTTTATAATTCACCTCTTGAAACAGAAGAAATGTTCCCCTCGGGCCTGCACATCTGCATATATTTTATTTCCTGACTTATGGAAGCCTTCACTCATTTTATTTTTTATAGATGTAGTGGTATAGCTATCGCTATTTGCGGGACGAGCTATCGTTTTTATTGGTACCATTTTGGGGTACATGCGACTTTTTGATCACTTTTTATCCTATTTTTTGGGAAGCAAGATGACCAAAAAACTGCAATTCTGGCATGTTTTATTTCGTTTTCTTTATACAGCGTTCACCATGCGTTATAAATTACATGTTAACTTTATTCTGAGGGTCAGTACGATTCTGGCGATACCTATTTATAGCACTTTTTTATATTATACAACTTTTTGCACAATAAAATTACTTTTGTAAAAAGAATGTATTTTTTTGTGTCGCCAAGTTGTGAGAACCATAATGTTTTAATTTTTCTTCTACTTTTTTTTGGGGAAAAGCAATAACCCCAGCAATTTTGCCACTTTTTTGCATCCTAAATTTACATTCCGAGGTGCATCTGTTGCTCAGCGCTGCGGGACGCGATGTGACGCATCCACAATAGTTGAGAGTCTATGGAGGGATGCGTGATGCGTGAAAAGATAGGACATGCCCTATTTTCCCACGGACCCTTCACACGGTCCGTTCAAACAACGGCTGTGTGATCGGCCACATTGAAAAACATAGGTCCGTGGGACGGCTGCTATTTCAACGGCCGTCCCACGGACATTTAACACGTTCGTGTGAATCAGGTCTTATAAAGTAAAAAACCTTTTTTTCCTCAAAATTATTTGTTTTTGTGTCTCCAAATTTGAAGAGCCATAATTTTTTAATTTTTCCGCCGATGCAGCTGTATCAGGGCTTTGTTTTTGCAGGAAGACTTGCAGTTTTTAATGGTACCATTTTGGTGTACATGCAACTTTTTGATCACTTTTTATCACCTTTTATTGAAGGCAGAATGCCCAGAAAACAGCAACTCTTGCACTTTTTAAAAAAACATTTTTACGCCTTTTGCCGAGCGGGTTAAAGGGCGCAATAGCTTTATAGTTGAGGTTGTTACGGACGCAGCAATACCAAATGTGTAACTTTTTTACAGGTTTTTCATAATAAAACAAATTGTAAGGGGAAAAAGTGGGTTTTTCATGTTAATTTACTTGGGAATTTCATTTATTTATTACAAACTTTATTAACCCGTTAGTGACCGCCAATACGCCTTTTCACGGCGGCCACTAACGGGCTTTATTCTGATGCATATGCCTTTTTACGGCACTGCATCAGAATAAAGTAAACAGAGCAGGGAGCTGTCAAATCTCCCTGCTCTCAGCTGCCAGACGTAGCTGAGGGCTGGGAACATCCCTGCTCGACCGGGTGAGATCGACATTAGTATCGATCTCACCCGTTTAACCAGGGGCGTAGCTAAAGGCTCATGGGGCCCGATGCAAGAATTCTTACTGGGCCCCCCCCGCAAACTTCTCATGGCCGACGGTCCGCAGCTTTCAGCTGCATCGCTGGGTCTCCTAAGTGACCCAACAATGCAGCACTAGCAGCCGGGGGCGTCACTATGGCTGGGTTCACACACCCTATTTACAGACGTAATTCGGGCGTTTTAGCATTGAATTACGTCCGAAAATGCGGCTCAAAAGCGTTGGCAAACATCTGCCCATTCATTTGAATCGGTCTTACGATGTTCTGTGCCGACGGTCATTTTCTTTACGCGCCGCTGTCAAAAGGCGGCGCGTAAAAAAGACGCCCGCGTCAAAGAAGTGCCTGTCACTTCTTCAGACGTAAATTGAGCCGTTTTCCATGGACTCCATAGAAAAACAGCTCCAATTACGTCCGTAATGGACGCAGCGAAAGACGCCTGCACATGCCATTACGGCTGAAATTACGGTGCTGTTTTCTCCTGAAAACAGCACCGTAAATTCAGCCGTAACGGACGCTGCCGTGTGAACATACCCTGAGGGCTTAAAATGTCAGGGGAAATAGCCCCAATACATATGTGTCCGCCCAAAAAAAAATGTGTGTATAGGAGACAGCATAGCATATCTATAGCACTACGACCCTATCAACTATGGATAGGATTAGATACAGTGGCTCAGCAGACAGTATCACACATGATAGGATTAGATACAGTGGCTCAGAAGGCAGTATCACACATGATAGGATTAGATACAGTGGCCCAGCAGACAGTATCACACATGATAGGATTAGATACAGTGGCTCAGCAGACAGTATCACACATGATAGGATTAGATACAGTGGCTCAGCAGACAGTATCACACATGATAGGATTAGATACAGTGGCCCAGCAGACAGTATCACACATGATAGGATTAGATACAGTGGCTCAGCAGACAGTACCACACATGATAGGATTAGATACAGTGGCTCAGCAGACAGTACCACACATGATAGGATTAGATACAGTGGCTCAGCAGACAGTACCACACATGATGGGATTAGATACAGTGGGTCAGCAGACAGTACCACACATGATAGGATTAGATACACAGCTCAGCAGACAGTATCACACAAGATACGATTAGATACAGGGCCCAGCAGACAGTATCACACATGACGGGATTAGATACAGGGCCCAGCAGACAGTATCACACATGATTGCATTAGATACACAGCTCAGCAGACAGTATCACCTATGATTGGATTAGATACACAGCTCAGCAGACAGTATCACACATGATTGGATTAGACATTGCGTCTCCAGCGCTGGACCCAGGATAGGTAAGAATAATAATTTTGCTTCTTTATGTGTTACTGATTATTTTTTTGTGTTTGTGTTTTTTTACAGGTTCGGTTGTTGGACTACGTCGGATTCGAGGACTTCAATGACGGCGTTTTTTTTTATTCTCAATAAAATGGTTAATGAGGGTTGTGTTTTTTTATTTCAATAAAATATTTTTTCTATGTGCTTAGTAATGGCCGCTGGCTGATTGACAACCCCCATTACTAAGGCGAGGCTTAATGTTGGCAGGTGCAGAGGCTACACTAACCCCCATTATTACCCCGGTACCCACCGCCACCAGGAGTACTGGGAAGAGCCGGGTACAAACCAGTACCCGACCATCTGTAGTGACGGGCAGGCACCAGGGTGGCCGTAGACTGGTAGTATTAGGCTGGGGAAGGCCAAAAACAGTGGCCCTTCCCACCCTTGTAATGCTGCCTGCTGCTGCTGTGTTGTATCTGGCTGGTTATGAAAATCGGGGGGGACCCCACATCGTTCTTTCCAATTTTTTTTTAATTTTTTTTAAATGACGTGGGGTCCCCCCCATTTTTCATAACCAGCCAGATACAATAAAGCAGCAGCCTATCATCACCAGGGTAGGAAGGGCCACTGTTTTTGGCCTTTCCCCTCCTGATAATACCAGCCTGCGGCCACCCCAGTGGCCGACCATCACTACAGATGGTCAGGTACTGGATCGTACCCGGCTCTTCCCAGCACCCCTGGTTGCGGTGGGTACCGGGGTAATAAAGGGGGTTAGTGTTAGCCGCTGCACCGGCTAACACTAAGCCCCGCCTTAGCAATGGACGTCGTCAATCAGCCGGCGGCCATTACTAAGGCGGTAGTAATATAGTTTAAAAAAAAACACAAAGACATAGAAAAAATATTTTATTGAAATAAAAAAAAACCCACACAACCCTCATTAACCATTTTATTGATAATAAAAAAAAAAGCCATCATCGAAGTAATCCTGGAATCCGACGTAGTCCAACGACCGAACCTGTACGAAAACACACAAAAAATGATTAGTAACACGTGTTAGGCTTAGATACAGGGCCCATGTGTGATACTGTCTGTGGGACCCTGTATCTAAGCCTACCACAACGTAGGCTTAGAAACAGGGTCCAGCAGACAGTAATCTTATACAGTATAAGATTACTGTGTGCTGGGGCCCTGTATCTAAACCTACAGTGTGGTAGGCTTATATACAGGGCCCATCAGACAGGATCACACATGGGCCATGTATCTAAGCCTACCATGTGATTGGCTTAGATACAGGGCCCAGCAGACAGGATCACGCATGGGCCATGTATCTAAGCCTACAGTGTGGTAGGCTTATATACAGGGCCCACCAGACAGGATCACACATGGGCCATGTATCTAAGCCTACCATGTGATTGGCTTAGATACAGGGCCCAGCAGACAGGATCACACATGGGCCATGTATCTAAGCCTACCATGTGATTGGCAAAGATACAGGGCCCAGCAGACAGGATCACACAATCTGTGATCCTGTCTCATGGGCCCTCTAAGCCTGCTACATCGTAGGCTTAGGGGTTGTACAGTCCCTAAACATTAATGGCCTATCCACAGGATAGGCCATTAATAGCTGATGTGTCGCCCGGGACCCGCAAATCAGCTGTTTTGAAGGGGTCGCAGCACTCGTACGAGAGCTGCTTCCCCTTCATTTCACTACTCGCTCACACTGTGAATCGCCGACACGGATTCACAGTGTGACCGGAATGAAGTGACAGGAATGAAGGGGAGCAGCTCTCGTACGAGTGCTGCGGCCCCTTCAAAACAGCTGATTGGCGGGTCCCGGGAGTCGGTCCCCGCCAGTCAGGGCTAACCTTACCTTCCTCTTCGGCAGTTCTGTCGTCTCGATGCTGTGCGCGGCGCATAGCGCTGTGACGTCATGCGCTGCGCACAGCGCCTGACGTCAGGACCTCCGCTGCCATCCGGAACCAGGAAGGTAAGTAAAGTATGTTACTATAGTAACAGGGGCCCGCGGCCCGAGTTACTATAGTAACTTTTTATTGATGTGGTGCGGGGGGCCGTGGGCCCCCCTGGCTTCGGGGCCCGGTCGCAATTGCGACCGCTGCGACCCCTATAGCTACGCCAGTGCGTTTAACCCTTCAGATGCGGTGCTCAATAGCGAGCACCGTATCTGAGTGGTTTTGGAGGGAGGGAGCTCCCTCTCTCTCCCACCGACACCCGGCGATAAGATCGTCGACTGTCTGTGTCTCCAATGGCAGCCGGGGGCCTAATAAAAGCCCCTAGGTCTGCCTGTACCGAATGCCTACTAGATCATGCCGGAGGCATGACCTAGCAGATGCCTGTCCGTGTTAAACGGACTGGCAGTAATACACTGCAATACAAAAGTATTGCAGTGTATTATAATAGCGATCGGAGAATCGCATATTAAAGTCCCCTAGTGGGACTAGTAAAAAGTAAAAAAAAAAAAGTTTAATACAGTTAATAAAAAAAATGTGAAAAAAAAATATGAAAAAACTCTTTTCCCCTTACAAACTGCTTTAGTATTACAAAACGTAAAGTAAAAAAGTTACACAAATTTGGTATCGCCGCGTCTGTAACGACCCCGACTATAAGCTATTATATTACTTAACCCACACGGTGAACGCCGTAAAGAATTAAATAAAAAACGACGGAATCTGTGAATCCTGACTTTAAAAAAATATGATTAAAAAGTGATAAAAAGTCGCATATACTCCAAAATGGTACCAATAAAAGCTACAAGTCTTCCCGCAAAACAAAACCCCTCATACAACTGCATCGGCGACAAAATAAAAACGTTGCGGCTCTTCAAATATGGAGACACAAAAACAAATAATTTTGAAAAAAAAGCGTTTTTACTGTGTAAAAGTAGTAAAACATACAAAATCTATACAAATTTGGTATCGTTGCAATCGTAACAACCCGCTGAATAATGTTATTGTGTTATTTAGGGGTCTTCACTATGTGATCATCTGATTGCTTTTATAGTACACTGCAATACTTCTGTATTACGCCTGTCAGTGTAAAACTGACATTAACTAGAGGCAGACCTGGGGGCCATTGTTAGACCCGCGGCTGCCATAGAAACCATTGGCACCCTGCGGTCACACCCTCCGGTAGCTGAGAGCAGGGAGATTTAACTGCTCCCCCCGCTAAAATGTATTGTGATGCAGCGCTGTAAATAGTCAACTGCATCAGAATAAAGCCTCTTAGTGGCTTCCATAAAAACACCTATGGTCAGTCACTAACGAGCACCAGTGTCATAATATCTATAAAGGGTTAAAATTGTGGGTGCTAGGACTACCCCTTTTAGAGAGCACAGGAAGATCATTTGTGTTGATATATATATATATATATATATATATATATATATATATATATATATATACAGTGAAGGAAATAAGTATTTGATCCCCTGCTGATTTTGTAAGTTTGCCCACTGTCAAAGACATGAACAGTCTAATATTTTTAGGCTAGGTTAATTTCACCAGTGAGAGATAGATTATATTTTAAAAAAAAAACAGAAAATCACATTGTCAAAATTATATATATTTATTTGCATTGTGCACAGAGAAATAAGTATTTGATCCCTTTGGCAAACAAGACTTAATACTTGGTGGCAAAACCCTTGTTGGCAAGCACAGCAGTCAGATGTTTTTTGTAGTTAATGATGAGGTTTGCACACATGTTAGATGGAATTTTGGCCCACTCCTCTTTGCAGATCATCTGTAAATCATTAAGATTTCGAGGCTGTCGCTTGGCAACTCGGATCCTCAACTCCCTCCATAAGTTTTCGATGGGATTAAGGTCTGGAGACTGGCTAGGCCACTCCATGACCTTAATGTGCTTCTTTTTGAGCCACTCCTTTGTTGCCTTGGCTGTATGTTTCGGGTCATTGTCGTGCTGGAAGATCCATCCACGAGCCATTTTTAATGTCCTGGTGGAGGGAAGGAGGTTGTCACTCAGGATTTGATGGTACATGGCTCCATCCATTCTCCCATTGATGCGGTGAAGTAGTCCTGTGCCCTTAGCAGAGAGACACCCCCAAAACATAATGTTTCCACCTCCATGCTTGACAGTGGGGACGGTGTTCTTTGAGTCAAAGGCAGCATTTCTCTTCCTCCAAACACGGCGAGTTGAGTTAATGCCAAAGAGCTCAATTTTAATCTCATCTGACCACAGCACCTTCTCCCAATCACTCTCAGAATCATCCAGATGTTCATTTGCAAACTTCAGACGGGCCTGTACATGTGCCTTCTTGAGCAGGGGGACCTTGCGGGCACTGCAGGATTTTAATCCATTACGGCGTAATGTGTTACCAATGGTTTTCTTGGTGACTGTGGTCCCAGCTGCCTTGAGATCATTAACAAATTCCCCCCGTGTAGTTTTCGGCTGAGCTCTCACCTTCCTCAGGATCAAGGATACCCCACGAGGTGAGATTTTGCATGGAGCCCCAGATCGATGTCGATTGACAGTCATTTTGTATGTCTTCCATTTTCTTACTATTGCACCAACAGTTGTCTCCTTCTCACCCAGCGTCTTACTTATGGTCTTGTAGCCCATTCCAGCCTTGTGCAGGTCTATGATCTTGTCCCTGACATCCTTAGAAAGCTCTTTGGTCTTGCCCATGTTGTAGAGGTTAGAGTCACACTGATTAATTGAGTCTGTGGACAGGAGTCTTTTATACAGGTGACCATTTAAGACAGCTGTCTTTAGTGCAGGCACCAAGTTGATTTGGAGCGTGTAACTGGTCTGGAGGAGGCTGAACTCTTAATGGTTGGTAGGGGATCAAATACTTATTTCTCTGTGCACAATGCAAATAAATGTATATAATTTTGACAATGTGATTTTCAGTTTTTTTTTTAATATAATCTATCTCTCACTGGTAAAATTAACCTAGCCTAAAAATTTGAGACTGTTCATGTCTTTGACAGTGGGCAAACTTACAAAATCAGCAAGGGATCAAATACTTATTTCCTTCACTGTGTATATATATATATATATATATATATATATATATATATATATATATATATATATATATATATATATATATATAGAATATATATATGTTTATACATATATATGTTTATATATGTTTATACATTGGGAGGAGCATTATATCCACACAGAAAATCTGAAGGTTAGTCCTATTGAATGACATGTGGCTAATCCTCATGAAGATCTGCTGCACACCTATGGCACATCCACAACAAAAATGACTCGGATTTAGGACATTTCAGTACCATACTAGTGTATGCCTCCCCCAAAATGGTACGTGTAGAAACTACAACTTGTCCTCCAAAAAAAACAAAACCCCTGACTGAAGGGATTGTAGACTATTCAACCTTCCGCTAACCATTAAATCCCCCCCCGCTTACAATTATTTAGGATTTTCTATATCCTTGGATAAACCCTTATCACCCCTTTCGAATACAACCATATAAATACAACTACTTTTGGTTTTCAAAGGCCACAGCAGCCAATTTTATTATCCATCAACATTTAAAACTTTTAAATACAACTAAATAAATAAATAAATAAATAAGAACCTGTTCACATGAGCGCTGCCCTTCCGTTGAAGGTTTCCGTGGGTTTAACCCCCCAACGGAAAGGCAAATGTAAACCTTAGCTTTCGTTTGCATCACCATTGATCTCAATAGTGAAGGAAACTTTGCTAATGGTTTCCGTTTGTCACCGTTGTGAACGGGTTCCGTTTTTTTGATGGAATCAATAGCGCAGTCGACTGCGCTATTGATTCTGTCAAAACAACGTAAAAATCGACGTAAAATTATATTGAAAAATATAATCTTACTAATCGAGCATCATTCTTTAATCTGCAGCTGACCCACGCACTTAAGGTGGTTTTACACGGCCCATCCTGGGTCGTGTAAACGAGCGCCGATCAACGAGAAAGGATTGATAGCAAAATGTTATAAAAAATGACTTAGTCAGAAATTGATAAAGTTCCCCCATTTAATAAAAAAAAAAAAAGGTAGGCAGGAGTAGTAGGAGAATTGGAAGATAGAAGCTGACAAGAGATTATATCAGGGATTAAACATATGGCTTTAAATTCAGCACAAAGACTCTCTCCATTCTATACCATACATAGGTTTTATTATTCCCCTAGAAAATTGACCTAAATGTGCCCAACAAGGCAGCGGTCCCCAACCTTTGTTGCACCAAGGACCACTTTCATGCAAGACAATTTTTCCACGGATCGGCGCACGCGGGGGGGCGGGGGGTTTTGGTTGGATCACACGCATCACAAAACACCCTGCAGACTGCAATTAGATGGAAATAAAGTAAAGTTGGAAACGTTTTTAGGATGAGATCACACGTCGCGTAATTACTGCGGATTTTCCGCAGCGTCATTTGTTTTGCGAAATATCAGAAGCATAATACAGTAGCAGCAAAGTGGATGAGATGGAACAAATCTCATCCACATGCTGCGTAAATACTGAGCTGACAAATGCTCAGAAATTGTCATGCGGTGCAGTTTTATTCCGCAGCAAGTCAATTCTATTTACTGCTTATTTGTTGCGGGTTCAATGGGGAATTCAACCGGGAGGTGAAACCCACAACAAATAGCAGTTGTTGCGTTCATTAGGGCGAAATCGCATCGATTCCACCACAAAAAAACACAACTCAGAAAAAAACAATCTTATACTTACCCAGAAGTCTGTGTTTCTTCCTCCAGGCGAGCATGCTGGGAAGACGTTTCATCCCATGTGACCGCTGCAGCCAATCACAGGCTGTAGCGGTGGTCACATGGGATGAAACGTTATCCCAGGAGGCCGGCCTGGATGACGTCAGACGCCAATCACAGGCTGCAGCTGTCTCCTGGAATGAAATGTCATCCCAGGGGGCTGGCCAGCTAGCAGGCCGGCTAAATGCTGCAGTTTTCCGCAATGGACATTCCAGGCGAAAAACTGCACCACAGTTTGGTGCGGCTTTTCACCCGGTATTCCCTGCAGCCACCGTGGCGGATACCGCGGCCCGGTATCAAATTATCCACGACCTGGTATTGGTCCGCGGCCCGGTGGTTGGGGACCACTGCACTAAGGGACTCAGGGTGCCTGAGATGTGGGGAGGAGGAATCGGACAATTTACATATATTATAGAAAAAGGCCCCTTATTGCAGTATAAACAATTTCTACCTATTTTTATAGGTTCTACCTATAGGACTAATTGGAAGACGGATTAAAAACAGAGTGGTGACTTTTAGCTCATTCAGAAGAGTGTGATCCTCGTCCGTGTGCTGTCCGTTTAAATAATTGACCGCACACGAACAAATGCATTTCAATGGAGCTATTCAGACATGCATGAATTTTCACGCAGCGGGTGTCCGTTGCGTGAAACTCAGTGCATATCCTTTATTGGTCCGTTTCTGCAGACGTTGTCAAATATTGAGGTCTATTGGTGCGTTAACAACACGGACAGCACACGGATGATATCCGTGTGCTGTGCGTGTTTCATGCATCAGTTGCTAAGAAATGCAGAGAAATAAAAAAAAATAGAAAAGGGAGTGCTTGTAGAGGATAATCACGGAGGTGAAAACGGATGGCACACGCAAAGCACACTGAGGGCACACGAACATGAAATGCAGGAAATACGGTCTGATTTTTGTGCACAGAAATCAGACATGCTCGTGTGAATGTCCCTAATTCTATGCTAGGAAGTGAATTGTGAAAAACTGAATAAGGAAAGAGGCTCCGGTAATTGAGATGAGGGTCAGATATTCCGATTTCTCCATCCTCAGAGAGAGGCTGTAAAAGATGTTGGGATAGATGGGAATCTCGGGATATGCCCCAGGAGGAGTATAATATAGTGACTGGGGGGGTGCAGGACGGTAGGGTAGTGGAGATTTTTATACATGATTTTTTTTTGTCTTTTTATGTGAAAGTATGGAGGGGTGTAGTTGTAGGGGGTGGGGGGTAATAAGTTGGGCAGTGTAATACACAACTATATAATGGGATTCCTCACGGTCTAGATGACAGATGGACTCCATATTTATTAGGTTTCTGTGATTGTGACACATAGCTGGTCATAGTTTTCTGACGTTGTATTAGAAGTATTCACTTATAGGGGGTTTTGTTAAATCAATAATAATATCAGAGGTAAGAACAAGGTGACCTGAATTAGACGTCTGACAGAGGTCTGTGCAATGCAGTTACCCCTAGCACTATCAGGATATGCTATAACTGGTATTATCCTCCTGCTAGAAGTTACCAATATGAATTTTGCTACTAATTATAATCTATCGTCTGAAACAAGTTGTGCAAAAGTTGTGTATTTATGTAATTGTATAGTACTGTATTCGGAGTAACCTTATTCAATGTCTGATATATTATGTATTCTATACTTATATTATATGTGTTTGTTTTTTTTACGGAAAATAATAAAGATTTAAAAAAAAAAGAAAAAAAAAGAAAGGGTTAAAATAACTGTTACAGGAAATGTGGAAGACTTGTCCATAGCAACCAATCAGGTTGCTGCTTGCATTTTGAATCCTGCAGTCAGTTAGAAACCGTTGGTACCTGCCATATTTGGCTGATGGTGAATGCTGAAGAAGCAGTGGTTGTTTTCTTCCTACATTTATACAATAACTATTATTGATAATGTTCATGACAATTATCATCGGGAGCATTATTGTAACAATTGCTCTGGGCCAGGCGATAAAAGAAAGTCCAATAAGGGTCCTATGTTCAGACCCCTCAGACAGGGTCTACACACGGAAGGACAACGAGACACAGGTCAGTTGCATTTGGAAATCAGAGACTGAATTTACATTTGACCCAACTTCTACAGTGGATGTGAATGGCCCCCCACCAAATTGTGCCTGGCACAGAAATAGAGAAAAACTATTTGATACATTGGCCTGGTCTGGCACCATAAAAGTCTCCACCACTGTTGATGATACAGTCACTGTACATTGCATCACTCCCACCTGCTCTTTACCTACTTGTATTCACAAGAAAACGACCATTACGTTGTACAAACAAGATGTCAAGTTCTTCTTCAGTCCCCCATCCCCCATTCAGCAGTATGAACTTGTATATTTTGGTTGGTGTGCCAAGATGAAGAGTAGTGCCTGGAAATATGAATTTTCCAGCAGGCAAGGTGAGGCAGCGACTGTTATACCAAGCAATTACCACACAGAGATTGAAGACTCGGCTTACCCGGCAGGTCTACGTGACTACTGTTCTACCTACTACAACTACAAGGTCCATGTTAGATATAGCAAAGTGGGAAAATATGTGGCTTCTCTTACTCTCCAAAATAACATGATGCCCGAGCTGGTGGTGTCTATAGAAGTTGAACGGGCTCTGCTGTATGTACTGAGGGCCACCTCTCCCCTACTTCCCCCTAACACTGAGGTAAAACTTTCTTGGATGTTTGAGCAATTGACAAATAAAGTGTCTGCCTTTCAGCTCACAGATGAAAATAGAATAGGGAATTGGGATGTGGCCTTCACCAAATCTGCAATTAACACCATGTTTTGTTCATCACCTTTCAGAACTAGTGGACATGGATTTGCAGTTGCACATTTCTTAACCAATGGGAGCAAAATAGGAAAAGTCAATGGGGATTTTTTGTACACCAAAGGTGCTGTTGCCTTGACCGTCAACCTTAAATCTTCATTCTCTGTAAAACTAAACCCTAGTATTAAAAAAAGCAACACCTACTACTTTAGTCAAACAAGTGGCCTGCACTTCTCATCTGAGAATAAAGAGGACATGAATGGCAGCGACCACTTTATATTCCTTCAACAGGAAAGTTTTGTATATTTGTTCCAGCTTAAGTTTGTAGATACAGAAAAATTCTCTCTCACAGTAGCCGTGTATTTAAACAGAAAAAGCCTTTTGTATAAGTCTTTAAATGATACGGGTCTGGAGGTTCACCTGTTCAGTAGTGGATCTTCATTACTGTATACATCCATATACATAGTTTGGTTTATACCATTTCAACATCCATCTTTACAGTGTGAATGGACCTTTATACTAGAACTATATGGGTCTAAAAAAAGCTACCTGTTCAGAAATACAACATACACCTATACAGATAAGGTTTCCAATGCAGCATCATTCATACCAGGCATTGTCCTACCATTCAACCCCAGGTATTATGCAGGCTTTGTAGCCAAGGTGAACTTTACTAGAAGTGGAGTGAAGCCTGTTGTCCTAAAAGCTGTGTATGGCAGACATGACAGGAAAGTATTAGAGACCTCGGTATACTGCTACAAAGTCTTCTGTCAGATAGATGAATTCCACATAGAAAGACCTGCACATCCAGCAATTATAGTGTCAACAAGAGGAGCACGTCTTTCCATTTTTGTAGCCATACAAGTAAATTGCTCTGCCATGCAAGGGGTAAATATCTTGTGGAGAATCTATAGCGTTTCCTCAGAATCTGACACACCAGTCTGGGATAACTATTTACAATTGCCACAAGTATTAGCAGTAAATCAAAACAATATTGAAATTCCAGAGTTTTCTTTAAATTATGGGTTTTATGTTTTTAACGTCTCCATTGACATTGCTACTGCTGATGATGATGAAGAGTCCTCACGTGCCAATACAGATTCTGTTGTTGTGGAGGTAAGGGAGAGTGACTTGATAGCTGTCATTTCAGGGGGCTCTTATAGGACTGTTGGTTTCAGTGAAAAGTGGGCTCTTGACGGGCATTCTTCATATGACCCAGATTCACTAGATCCATTTGAAGGGCTGACATTTTCATGGTATTGCTCAAAAACTGCATCTGATTACCAGACTATGACTCTAAGTACAGGAGAAAGCTGTCAGTCAGAACAAATAAGCTTATTATGGGTGAACCCGAGTGCTGTCAGCCAGTCTGTGGAGCCTGAAACCTTACAAGGCAACAGACATTACCATTTTAGACTGTCTGTTAGAAAAGCAAACAGGACAGCCTATATTGATCAGACCGTTTTCATTGCTCCCGGGTCTCCACCTGCTGTCAGTGTTAAATGTATAGAGAATTGTCGGAGAATTTTAGTTCCAACTGAACGATTTTCTTTGTCAGGAAAATGCACTGATTGTAGTAAAACAAGCCGGCCCCAGTATGAATGGTTTATACGTCAGAGTTCAACAGAATTGAGCTTTGACTGGAAGGCAAAGACCACTACTGGAAGGTCTATTGCCTACATGTCCTTCATGGCTTCAGCATTTATAGATGTTGCAGATATGTGGTATAGTCTTGATCTAACAGTTACGACTTGGACTGGTGCACCATCGGTTTATAAATACACATTTTATGTTAATTCCCCTCCAAAAGCTGGCAGCTGTAATATTGAGCCGTCTATTGGCATCGCTTTGCAGACTAAATTCATTGTTAGTTGTAAAGGATTCTTGGACAAAAATTTACCGTTACGTTATAAAGTTCTAACAGCTTTAGATAAAGTAAGTTATATAAGTTCATTGCAGCAAAACTCATTAGGTGTAATTATTTATGATGGCTATAACAGTTCCACGTCACCATTGTTGCTGCCAATCGGAGCCCCTGATAATTCCTATATTTTGACCGTATATGTTCAAGTGTCCGATGCTCTTTCTTCATACACACAAATAGCCCTAAGTGTAACTGTGGTCAATTCATTTGAGGATCAGCCAGAAGAATCATCCATTGAAGAGCTTATTTCCCATGCCCATGACCCCACAATGAGATTTTTTCTTGACACTGGAGACTTTTTAAAAACAGGGCATTTTATATACATGATAGCCTCTGTTTTAAACAGTTTTAAGACCGACACCTTTGTACAAGCTTTGATGGATAAGAGAAGTGAATTGAGAGAAAGTCTTCTGAACATGTCATCTAGTATAATGATCACAAACATCATGGCTGTCAACCAAATAATCACACGTATCAGCCAACTTACAGAAGAGGCCAAAGAAGTGAATACAAAATCTCAACACATTGCATTGACAAAGTTAAGAGAAGTTAGTGTCGCCTTAACCAAGCATAGGAAAGGAATCATTGGTTCCGTAGAGAGCGAGAAGTTAAGCTCTGGTATATTAGAATCCCTGTCCAATGTTCTGAATGCCTCATTAATACAGATGGACAGATTTGCAGCTGAAATACCTCTTCCATCTGTGGACGTGCTTAAGAACACTTTATCTGTACTGGAGACTGTGACAGATGCTGTATCATTTGGGAAAGTTCCTGGAGAAACGGAAACTTCCATGGTAACCAATAATTTTAGGATCACATTAAAAAGAGAAGAAAAATGGGATCTTTCTGGCTCACATAGAAAAACAGAGAATACGTTCCCATCTTTTTTCCTAAAATTACATGATAATGAATCGACTGTACCTGTTGATGCTATTGTGACATATGCTTTTTATGAATTCCTGGAGGATCCTCTGCCGTGGTTAAAAAATGGAAGAGATATTGATACGGTGATAACTGGGTTTTATATGGTAGCTCCAGATGATACAGGAAGGTTAATGAATTTACATCCTACTCAAGTTGATGTTATTATGAAAAGAAAGAATATACCTCCCGTTTTTGATATTTGGGTTTCACCAGATGTTCATAAAACAACAAGTGGAATATTTTGTTTTGAAGTTGACCAAACATCGGAGGCAGAGTGGTTTGTGCAGTTTTTTTATGCAGAAAGCATCATCTTTGATATTTCACTTCACATTGGGGATAATATCACAAATAACCCTGTTGCATTTTTCCGTATTCCTAATTCAGAAGAGCAAGCAAAAACAAGCGAAGACGAAAACATAAAGACTTGGAATTCCAAAATGATTCGCATTCCATTGGAATCTTTCCCTGAGATCTCGCTCATACACAATATTACAATTGAACTGACCACTACATTTGTTGTTTGGCGCAAAACAAAATTATTGCGCGCATCTATCTTTAATATTGCTTGCTTAGACTTTGAAGACATGGGAAATAATTGGAATGAAGGGAACTGTAAAGTAGGTAATTTTTCAAATAATACAGTGATACATTGCATTTGTGAGGGTTTGACAAAAGCACAAAGACGAAATGTGCCCTTTCTGAAAAAAAGACACACATTTCTATCAGCCAGAGTATTCGTTCTGCCTAATCCAATAGATTTAACGAAAGTTACTGTCCGATCTTTACAGTCAAACTTAGTGACATTGCTTTCTGTTCTTGTCATTTGCGTTACATATCTGGGATTGTCTATGTGGGCGAGAAAAAAAGATATAAGTGACCAGACAAACCGAGATGCAATAAGGTTACCAGCCAATAGCCCAGGCCATGAACATCGTTATAGTGTTACTATTTATACTGGCAGTGGCTTTGGATCTGGTACCACAGCAGAAGTGTATTTGGAAATTATGGGCACAGAGAGAAACCACCGTGTATTGTGTTTAACATTCCCTGGCCGTCAGTTATTCAGACGAGGAGGGATAGATACATTTATTTTTACTACTAGCTACCCCTTAGGAGACATATCTAAAATCCGAATATGGCATGATAATACTGGGAATTCTCCTGGCTGGTTCCTAAGCAGAGTTAAAATTGAAAAAATGTTTAGTGACCAAGAATGGTTTTTTGTGTGTCAGGCCTGGCTTGACGCTGAAAGACATTATGGATTAATACATAGATCATTCTCTCCTATGAATACTCAACAGCCGCTAGAAAAATCGGAATATTTCTATATTATATTATCTTGCCGGCTCAAAGAAGAACATTTGTGTTTTTCCGTTTTCCTCACTAATTTGCCATTAGCTTTGACCAGATTTCAGAGACTTTCGTGTAGTTTTGTGATTCTCATGTGCAGTCTGCTCATCAACATCATTTTTTTCAACGCAGAAAAAAGTGAAATCGATGAACCCGAAATCCAGGTTATTAGATCTTTTATGGTGGGACTTCAAAGCTCCACAGTTATGTTTTTTATAGAGTGGCTAGTAGATAAATTAATACCATTTTCTGCACTGACAAAAACATCTTTAGTAAGTGACACAGCAAACCAGGATTCTTCTGGAGATGGAACAACGGAAAATAGTTCAGAAAACATAGGAATGGAATCTCGTGTCACCCCCATGGAATGTTTACCCACCAGGCAACGCATGTCACATAACAACTGTGTGCTCCCGGAAGACATAGCGAATCAAATAGATGTATTAGAGGATAGTGATACATGTACTGAAGAACACCCTGAGACACAGCAAGAAAATGTCATGCTAAAAACATGTTATAATGTGTGTAACCATCTGAAAGGAGCTTCATGTTTTCTTGTGGCTTGGGGGTCTAAGTATGTTGTGTGGGGATTACTTTTTAGCATGACCATTATATCAGCAGTACTCATTATATTGTATGGTTTGTCATATGGGTTTAATTTGTCAATGATGTGGCTGACAGCGTCTGTAACATGTTTTTTCCAAAACGGTTTTCTCCAAATTGCCAAAACTGTATTCTTCAGTTTAATTTCCTGCATTAGGCCAAAATATTGCAAAGACATCCCTTGGCCATGTAGACATATGTCAAAGAATAGTGTACTAGAAATTCAGAGGTGTTACAGTTAAGAAAAATGTTGCATTTCACATGTTTAGCACTTTGAAACATTTATCAAATAAAAAAACAAAACGCTAATAATTCTGAAAAATGCTCTAAATAAAAAAAGTTAGTTTATCACAGTCTGTGAATGGATTATTTTTACGTTTAATCGGCTGGAAACAAAATGTATTTCTGCCCAAGTATAAAAACACTGGCATGGGGTGGGTGTAGCCTGTATAACAACAGATTAGTTATCTCAGTGCTTTGGAACATGTGCTTTAATTCCAGAAGGTTTCGGCTAAAGCTGACTTTACACCTTAAATGGATATTCCCAGAATCTTCAATTATCACCGATCCACAGCATTGGGGATAATTGTCTGATCGCTGAGCGCCCCAGCCCTGGGACAACCAGCGATCTTAAGAACGGGAGTTCCGAACCCCCAGATCTTCCTCAATGCTCGACTGTAGGCATTGAATGGAACGGCTGTCCAGCGTGCGCTCTGTGGCTCTATTCAAAGTCCATGGGAATGACGGAAACAGCCGAGTAAAGCCCTTGGCTGTTTCCATCAGTCTCATAGACAGTGAATGGAGCGGTGGATGTACGCAGCGCGACACAGCGATCTTTGGATGTGTGACCTGTATCGTGTGTAGCCCCAGCCCAATTGACAAAACTGACAGTATATAATGATTAAATGATGGGCATAAAAGACTGCTCATGGAGATACAAGCTTTAGGCTGCGTTCACACGTAGCATCCACAGCGCAGCTGATTGGCGGATGGCGAGCTTTTCGACAAAGTTATTATTTTGGTTTCAGGACTTTGTATATGCAATTCAGCGTTCACTCAAAAGTTTAAAATATTTCACTCATGTAAGTTTCATAGGCTGTGGATGGTGTCGTGGTTTGACAGCAAAACAGCAATTTTACCTGAAAAACTGCGCTGCCATTAACAGTCATTAAAAAAAAGTGCCATTTTTGTAGTATAATCGCATGTGGGCGCAATTTATTGGTCACATCACCGTGCTGTGGCCGCTATGTGTGAACTCAGCCTAAGGAGCTTATCTGAGCGAAATAATTTTACCCATTTAACCATTGAGTGAACACTGAATTACACATACAAAATCCTAAAGCGAAAAAAACCTTGCTGAAAAACATGCTGGCCTGCCCCACTTTTTCAATGGAAGTGATTGTTTGT
The DNA here is from genome assembly GCF_050947455.1 of Rhinoderma darwinii. Classification (NCBI taxonomy): domain Eukaryota; kingdom Metazoa; phylum Chordata; class Amphibia; order Anura; family Rhinodermatidae; genus Rhinoderma; species Rhinoderma darwinii. The sequence continues at coordinate 640,793 of NW_027461814.1, read as the reverse complement.
TTTTATTGATATCATTTTTCAATATAAACCCCTTCCCAACATTTGTCGTATGGATACGTCATGGAAAGCCAGTGCTTCCTGTATTTTACCGTATTCATACGACAAATGGATGGCACCGGCTCAGAAGCCGAGTCGGTGCCATCATCGCCGAATGTCAGCTGTGTATTACAGCTGACATCCGGCTGGAATGGCGGGGAACGAAATTAGCTTAGATCCGCGGTATTAAACTCTTGAGGGTATGTTCACACGGCTTATTTTTGGAAGCAGAATGCCTCCAAACATCTGCCTATTGATTTCAATGGAAAAAACAGCGTTCTGTTACGATGGGCCGTTTTTTTATGCGGCCGTTTTGAGAAAACGGCCGCGTAAAATAACAGCTGCGGAAAAGAAGTGTATGTCCCTTTTTGGGACGTTTTTGAAGCCGTTTTTCATATACTCTATTAAAAACAGCTCCAAAAACGGCCGTAAAAAAACGCAGTGAAAAACGCCGCGAAAATCAAGTGTGGCTTAAAAAACGTCTGAAAATCAGGAGCTGTTTTCCCTTGAAAACAGCTCCATATTTTCAGACGTTTTTGAGTTTGCGTGTGAACATACCCTAAAGGGACAGTGTCATGATTTTTTTATTATTATTAATTTATGTGTTTTTATTTAATAAAATATTATATTGACATTATTTATTTTTTCACATAAAAATTTTTTTTATTAACACATACACAGATGGAATACGGCAGCTAGAGTGTATACGGCTCTCCTTCATTGTATCCTCTGCTTCTGCTATGTCACTCTGTACTGCGCAGGCACAGTTCAGAGCGACCCAGCATAGAAGCTGGTTTGTAGGTGGAAAGCCGGCGCCATTAGGAAGACCGGCAGCACTGCAGGTAAGGTGTTTGTCCATGTCTGTCTCTCGCGGCCCCCCTGCCACACCCCCCCCCCTCGTGGTCACCCCCGCACACTTGCTGTAACTGTGTGTGTGTGTGTGTGTGTGTGTGTGTATAGCAGAGCTGTATGTGTGTGTGTGTAGCAGAGCTGTGTGTGTGTGTGTAGCAGAACTGTGTGTGTAGCAAAGGCTGTGTGTGTATGAGAGCTTTGTGTGTAGCAGAGCTGTGTGTGTAGCAGAACTGTGTGTGTGTAGCAGAGATATGTGAGTGTGTGTGTGTGTGTGTGTAGCAGAGCTGTGTGTATAGCAGAGCTGTGTGTGTGCGTAGTGTGCGCAGAAGAGCTGTGTCCTATTTTTGTGCAACGGAGTATGCAAGGGCGCCGCTGATCCTTCATAGCCGCTTATCAGGTGTTTTGAAGAATCAGCGACAAGCACCCCCCACCACACTCACACACACAAATCCCCCCAAACATGCAGCTGTGCCACACACAACCCCCCCACTGATCTTTTTTATGCAAAATTATATTTTAAAACGCTTGCATAAAGAAGTAACGGCTCGTTTTCCCATTGATATAAATGGGAAGCTTAATCAAGCATTTGCCACCTTGTTTGTGTGTTTTTTGACGCATTTTGTGTGTGCATTTTGGCGAATAATTAGGACTCCCATTGACTATGGGAACATTTGGCGTGTTTTACGTGCATAGTAATTGACTCGACACTTCTATATTTACACAGCGCATTTTTTAAAAACACGTGTGTAAAAAAGCGGGTTGTATATACTAACAGCACACTTTACCAATTATGTAAATGATAAGTGCAATCAAGCGTTTTTTGATGCAGTCTTTGGTACGTAAAATGCACCAAAAAAATCACGCCAAATACACACCATGTGAACCTGTCAATTGAAAAGTCATTCACTTCACTTTCATCATTTTTAGGGTATGTGCACGCGTAGTGTTTTCAGACACTTTTCGGGCAGTAAACGTCTCAAAAAACGGCTGAAAAATCAGAAGCTGAACGCCCACAAACATCTGCCCATTGATTTCAATGGGAAATACGGCGTTGTGTTCCAACGGGCATTTTTTTACGCCTTATTTTCAAAAAACGGCACGTAAAAAGACGCCCCACGAAAAAGAGGTGCATGTCACTTCTTGAGCTGATTTTGAAGCAGTTCTTCATTGACTCTATAAAAAAACAGCTCCAAAAACGGCCGTAAAAAACGCAGCGAAAAAAGCAAGTTTGATTAATAAATGCCTGAAAATCAAGAGCTTTTTTCCCTTGAAAACAGCTCCGTATTTTTAGACGTTTTTTATTAAAGGGAATGTGTTGCCAGAAAAACATTTTTTTTTTTTTAATTAAACATTTAGTGTGTAGGTGATTAAACATTGTTCAAATTTTTTTTATTTTTTTCACGAGTCAGGAAATATTATAAATTAATTCTAATTTATAATATTTCCCATTGCTGGTCACTAGATGGAGCTATTCCCAAAATTACAGCATTGCAAAATTGGCTAAAAAGCCCTCGCTCTAGTGAGCTCTCAGCATCCCCCCCTCCTTTATCCTGGCTAGTGCCGGGATAAACGAGGGGTTTGAACGGTCTAACCTCCTACACTGTGTGTCGCCATTTTTTGAGCTAACACACAGTGTAGTAGGTTTACATACAGTAGTAAACGTACACAAACACGAACATACATAGAAATCTCTTACCTGCTCCTGCTGCCGCGGCTCCCTCCGGCCCGTCCGCTCCGTCTGCTGCCGCTGGTCCAAGTGCACAAGTCCGGAAGCCGCGACCGGAAGTAGTAATCTTACTGTCCGGCCGCGACTTCCGGTCCACAGGAAAATGTTGCCGGACGGCGCGCATTTCAAATTGGACTGTGTGGGAGCGGTGCATGCGCAGTTCCCACACAGACGGCGTACATGTTAGTGGATGGAACGGGCCCCGTTCGCAGTCCCTATGGGACTGTGGCTGCCGTATTCCATGTCTGTATGTGTCGTTAATCGACACATACAGAAATGGAAAAAAAAATGGCAGCCCCCATAGGGAAGAAAAAGTGTAAAAATAAGAAAAAGTAAAACACAAACACACAAATAAATATAAACGTTTTTAATAAAGCACTAACATCTTTAACATATTTTAAAAAAAATTGTGATGACACTGTTCCTTTAAGCGTGTGAACATACCCTTAGCCTTTTGGTGTGTCCTATAGCGTCTACCAGCTGCATTGTACAATCACTCCCAAAATGGGAGCCGGACAATGCTTAGCAATTTGAAGACACCTTTTCCTGGCTTGTAGACAAAAATAGGGAGGGGGGTGAGATTCCCTTACACATTTACAGCAGCTGTGAGTCAGCTTGCTTTACCTTATTCACCTTGCTGTAATTCTGGGAAGTACTCCCTCTGGTGGCCAGACATCCACCTGTAATGGCAGGAACTGGAGCAAGCTCCGATCCCTGCCATTAACCCCTTAGATGCAGCGATCGCTGCATCCTTGTGGTTGGCGGCAGATCGGCAGCCCTGCCCTGCAATCGCAGGGCCCCCGACTGCTGCTATGGCAACAGGAAGCCTAATGATGGTCTCCTGCTCTGCTATTATGTAAGCCGATTAGGCCCCGCCCGGAGGCGAAGCTTAATCGATTTGCTGTTAGTGAATGACTGACAGATCTGATACATTGCACTACATAGGTAGTGCAATGTATTAGAAAAAAAAAAATCAGACAGTTGGACCTTCAGGTCCCCTAGTGGAATTTAAAAAAAAGTGTCAAAAAAGTTTCAAGTAACTGATACCATGTATGTCTTTGTTCATATGAAAAAAAAAATATATATAATTCAAAAAAAAAAAAAAAAAAAGTTTCAAGTAATAAAATAAAATGCAATCGTCCTTTTCCCTTATCAAGGCCTTTATTATTTTTAAAAAATAAATAAACCACACATATTTGGTGTCGCCGCGACCGTAACAACCTGAACTATAAAAATATTATGTTATTTATTCCACGTGGTAAAAAACCCATAAAATCTATACCAGAATTTCTGTTTTTTGGTCACTTTGACCTACAAATATTGGAATAAAAAGTGATCAAAAAGTTGCATGTACCCAAAAATGATACCTATAAAAATTATAGCTCGTCTTGCAAAAAAAAAGCCCTCATACAGCCCCATCGACAAACAAATTAAAAAGTTATGGTTTTCACAACTTGGCGACAGAAAAAATACATTATTTTTACAAAAGTAATTTTATTGTGCAAAAATTTGTAAAACATAAAAAAGTGCTATAAATTTGGTTTCGCCGGAATCGTACTGACCCGCAGAATAAAGTTAACATGTAATTTATAATGCATGGTGAACGCTGTATAAAAAAAATCCTAAACAAACTATGCCAGAATTGCGGTTTTTGGTCACCTTGCCTCCCAAAAAATTAGATAAAATATTATCAAAAAGTCGCATGTACCCCAAAATGGTACCAAATACAAACTACAGCTTGTCCCACAAAAAACAGCCCTCATACCACTGCGTCTATCAAAAAATAAAATTAGTCAAGGCTCCAATAAGTCAGGAAATAAAATATATGCAGTTGTGCAAGCCCGAGGGGAACATTTCTTCGATTTTAAGAGGCAAAGAATCAAGGGCCTAAAATTAGGGAGCCAGGAAGGGGAAGGCCCAAACATATCTGCTGGGGTGCCCGTATTATACCAGGACAACACTTCCCAGCAAAATTCCCCAAACTGCAAAGGTGCCGAGTGTGGACCAAAAGGGGGATAAGGAAGGACATATATCAGTGCGACACCGGCCTGTGCAGAAAGGATTGTGTCACAGCATAACACACATCTATGGATTATTTTATTGTTTTTTTTTTACCCCATTATTATACCACCTGACTATGCCCCTGATGTACTTTGCCCAGCTCACATATGCCCCACTGTGAAATTAATCCCCATCACTCTTGAGTTCCTTTTCTCCATAACAGAATTTGTCCAGGATTCATTCATATTTACAAAAATGACCGATCGGGAGAGATTGCACATACAATGGTTTGATGTACAGAAATCTAAAATGGCTGTGGACGGAGCCTTTATTTATAGGTTCATGCTTTCACTTAAGACACAACCAATCAGATGATGCCAAGTACATATAGGTATACACCCAACAATACTTCCATATAAGGTAATGACTTTCTTCCTGGTACTCATCTGTTTGGAATGCCAGATGATGTCATCTTTACCCTATCTTAGGGAATAAGGAATGCATTCATTTAAGAGAAGATTAAAAACATATCTAATACACATCTAATACATATCTCAAACAATATAATGCAGTCATTTTGTATTGATAATATTAATACAAAATAAATCTAACAGGTATTAGATTTATTACTGACAGTTCCCCTCTTTTTGACAAAATACTGCATCCAACTATTCTATCCCTATGGGAACCGATATCCTCTGAAGGTGAAAACTCGGATCCTCCTATCCCTTCCTAACCTAGTATGGTGTCCATTAGATTGGGGAATCTACCTATCATGAGTTACAGCTGAAACTGTGGTATTGTAATGACGGGGTATTGAGACAGACAGGTGAGCCCTAATCTACCTGCCACTCAGTCCCTGCCTACTTGCATGGCCCGTCCTAGGCGACGGCGTACAACTGAGCGACAGTCCCTACGCTCAATATGTGTACGACAGACAAACAGACAAGGGCACACAGAAGCTAAGGGAAATGGGGCAGTTGCCCATGGCAACACCGTGAGCAACAGGAGTAGTGAACAAGCCGAGTCAAACCAGGAAACGTAGAGCAGGAGCGTAGTCAGTAAAGCCAGGGTCAAAATGAAGCAAGCTCAATAATAATAGCAGGAGCAGCAGAGCCAGGAAACAGGAAAGAATCACAGGCAAAGACAAGCAGGAAATGCAGGTATAAATAGACCGAGGGCGGGCACTAGAACCGTCTGGCCTTGCTGTGATAGGTTATCCCACGCCTGAGCCTACCAGCCTGAGTGGTAGCAGATCGAGTCACTCTATCAGACCTAGGAGCAGGTGCAGACTGATTACCCACGGGCGTCGACACAGAAGCTGTGTCTGGCAGATCCTTTACAGGTATATCACGGATTACACGGGTAGCCACATAAACAGAGGGATCATCAAACATGCCTTGAGATCCTTTCCCACAGATCATCTGTAAATCATTTACCTAAGAGTGGGGTGTTCCTGGCCACACAAATCTATTCCTAATTATCTGATTCTTTCCTAACACCACCACGATGGACACATATGTCGACCTGAGAGGGGTTTCATCCATCACAGTAGGCGCATATCCATCCATCATCCTTGATGAATTGAGGCGTGGGAACTGTTACTGGAAGCAGGGATGTAGAAGTTATTTTATGTCCCAATGTTTCTCCTTTTTCTACACATAGAACTTTAATCTGCGTTGGGTTTTTATAACCATTACAACACTCCGTCATCAGCATAAAAAAATTAGTTTGACAATCAAATAAATCAGTATTCCTATAATAAATACCTATGTAATATTCCATAAAACTGAACCTATTCCCTTAAACCAGTTAGCTGGGTTTAGCCAACTAAGCAAATCTGAATTCCAGTTATCCTGAGAGTTATTATCCTGCTCGATATCATACGTGACTTGCAACAGGCCAGAGGGTTCTATATAATGGCAGCAGGCAGGGCCTACTATCTGACACATACCGCCTTGGGATGGTATGAGATAGTCCAGGACTACAGCATGCTGGATAGTTACTAAGATAAGCTGACTGGTAAATGTGCTAGTTATATTTAAAGCATCAAAAACATATTCTGTAATATTGTCAAATAAGTCAGCAAGCTTTTCAATATTATGTGCATTTCTTACAGATAGCCCTACTAGTATGAGTGATAGGCCTAACTTTTCTTGCCAGGGAACATATACTAGGGATTTAGCCTTACTCGGGTTAGCTTCCCTCTTGAACAACATATGGTTTGATATGTTACTGCAAGGATAATCATTATCTTCCCATACCCATGTGGCTGACTGGAGTCTAGCTAATGTACAGGTTCCTTCTGCTCCCATAGGTATCCATTTATATGCATTATTACCACACTATATAGATATCATCCGGAAGCTTAAAGGCGCCACTCCTATGATGTACCATCATATCTGCTAATTCCACAAGTCTTAGTGAATTATGGAAAAGGCACCAGGGTTCACTAGTCTTGTTACCCATGGGGCTATGATATCTTTCCTGTCTGTATATGGAAGGATCACTTTGATTAGAATTATCCCCAAGATCAGGAATAGCTCCCCTTTGGGTACAGGTGGTATTTTCTCTTTTCGTAAAATGTTATGCCCATCCACAAGCTTAATCATGCACATACCAACCTAAACAGTCATTTGAATGTGGCATGTGACAGCCTAGATAATCTGAGGCCTTCTGAAAGCTAATTTTCAATTTACTACTAGTAGTATCTCCCAGCTTAAGTGCCATCATATTGACCCCTTTCCAATTTCCTGGGATTCCTTATCTGTAGTCCATCATCCACGGATGCACTCTTTTAGTAATGTTGACCACCCATCAAGGGTCAAAAACATGCCCTACTATTGTATGAGGGATGCTGACATTCGTCCACATATGGTAATCGTACAATGTCAAGTTCCAACCATCGGACACAAGTTAGTCATTTTTTACGACAGTCTGATGATATTTGATAATCTTGTCTCAATTCTCCTTTGGGATTTAAGGATGTAATACATTGGAGTAAAAGATAGGTTACAATGATGAAGCCTCGGGGTTCAGAACCTTCTTGCAGTGACCGGTAAATATCCAGGAAGCTTTCCCTTCAAGTTTTACCGAAGTGGAAATGGTCAGCTGGCTTGATACGGTTCGTTACATCCGGGCTCAAGAGTTATCCAGACGTGTGTCTTTACCATTATCCAATCTCTGGGCTTAACATAAAGAGACCCTGCAAGGAAATCTGGATCTGGAAGGGAACCATAAACACGATAATACAAAGAAATTCTATTTTTATTCAGTGCTCCCACAAATGCAGTAAGATCTTTCTGTTTGGAGTGACTCTGACTGAGTGTAACGCTATTAGAAGGCATTCTGTCCATGTTTTTCCTGTCTCAGACATTGCCTTTTGAATTTTTAACTTCAGTGTACCAATTCATTCTTTCTACCGCCCCACTACGCTGGGGGTGATGGGGTTTATGGAACGTGTGTTCAATGTTTAATGCTGACATTACTTCTCTAAATATTTCCCCTGTGAAATGTGTAGCTGGATAATTTTCTATGGTTTCTGCAACACCAGACGTACATATCACTTCATTGCGCAGCTTCTTAGCCGTGTTTTTGCATTGGCTGTTGCCACACATCATGCTTCAGGCCATCCTGAAAAGATATCAACACAGACAAGGACATATTCATACCTACCAACCTTGTGTAGCTGTATGTAATCAATCTGCAGTCGCTGCAATGGGTACAATGGCCTTGCGGTATGCTTCTCGGGAGCTTTTACTGTTCTCCCTGTGTTATGGCCGGCACAGAGAAGACATGTCTGCACATATCGGGTAGCAGTGTTGTTGTACCCAGGGACAACCCAGAACCTGGAAACCAAACTTACCATTGCATCCATGTGTTGGTTCATCTGTCATCATAGGGTATTGGACCAAAGGCCGGCTTCTGAGGTTCCCCATACACCGGAAACTGGGATACGCCCCCTAACGCCTCTTGGCCGCTTGCACCGCCTCCTTTACAGGAGACGGCGTCCGGCGCCATCTTGGCCACATTAAGTATAACCGACACCATTTTATTCTGTCCGCTTTCCCGCTCCGACCCCACTGTAGAGGCCGAAGCTGGGGGATTTGCGGGGCTTGCGTCCCGGACCGAGCTCTCACCTGGTCCGGAATGCAAGGAAGACAGGTAGGAATACTTATTGGATACCCCACCTGTCTTCTTCCGTCTTATCTTCCATAGCTTTTTCTTTTGCACTTTGTCCTCCTCTGGTGGCAATGAGCTCCAAAACAAATGTTCTGGAGGGACACTGGGGACTCCTGCAGCCGTATTTGCGTGAGCAACCCCCGGGGGCTGCTCACTGCCCGATTCAAAGTTTTGTACACCTTGGCTGCAGGAAAGTTCCCCATTTGCCCATCCATTACTGCCTTCCCAGGGGGCCTCCGAGCCCGTCTTCGTCCCCTCCCGGATTGGCATCCTCTCCACCTCCACACTCTCCTCCACTTCTGCGGCCTCCACTTCTGCGGCCTCCACTTCTGCGGCCTCTGTAATCCTGGCTTCCTTTTCTGCAGCCTCCGATGCCTCTGCACTTTTAGCAGCCTCTCCATTTTTCCTTTCTTCTCCTTTGCAGGGGGTTTGGTTACATTGCGTGGGGGACGCCATCAGGGAAAACCTCTCGTCATTCTCCAGCTTCTCCCCGAAGGCTCCCCCACCGGCCACGATCTCCAATCTCCTTTCCTCCACCGCCTTGACTTCCTCCAGAATTTGTTTTACCTGGAGACTATACCGGGACCTCTTGGCGCCTGTTGTTTTCGCGGCTCGTCCCCTGGCGACTGCCAGATCTTCCCGTAGCCGCCGCAGGGACTTACCGAGGTCCCGGTATTCTTCCAGTCGGGCAGCTAGGCGGGAGCTGAAGGTTTCCACCGACTTCCCCGACCGCAGTAACCCCCACTCCTCGACCGTACTCTGGTCCCTGGGTCGGGTATCTTGCCTTGCTGGGCCTTCTCGTCGGGCCTTCTCCTGGGCCTCCACCTGGGCGTACTTCCATCTCCTCCTCCACGTCTCTCCTCTCGACTCCTTCCAGAGCCCCAGCATCAGGGGGGGGGCCGCACAGATATTTCCACGGGATGACCTTCTCACCCCTGATGCTGGCTGCACCTTCCCAACAGGTTGGGAAGACCCTCTACCCCCCGCCTGCATGCTCAAGGGGGTAGAGGTCTGAGGCTCCATGTATGAATGGAGCCTCCTTCACGGACGTTTCCTTAGCCCAGGCAGGTGATATGAACCTGGGCTGGTGAAAAAAGGAAACTCCCTCGATCCTGGGTGTGGTCCTCACAGATCAGACACAGCAGCAGCACTCAGACACAACCTCCCGCCTCATTAGTCACTGCTGGTACTCTTTTAATAGAAAAATATAAAACATTACAAAATATACAATATTTGCAAAACACAACAAAAAAAATGTATGTACATTTCTATACATCAAAATTAATTTACCCAGCCTGGCCATTCTTACATACATCCCCATGCATACATAACTATAATCCCATACTCATTCATACACACACCTATACCCCCAACCCAAACCCAAGGAAACATAACTATAACACTATATACGGCATACTTATTATAACATACTCTTATAACCTTGTGCCAACCAATGGCCCCCTAAAAACCAAAATCACCACATATATAAAACAAAATTAATAATAATCAGACTAATAATAGAAACAACAAAATAATAATAATAAACTCTAAAAAAGAAAAAATTACCATCCCGTGGTGCACTTACTTCAGTGCACCATGTAAATGAAAAAAAAGTACAAAACCCCCAAAAAATAATGAATTTTTTTTTTAATTATTTTTTATTTTAGATATTTCTTTTTTTATTAAATTTAATTTAACTTATCCACATTCATGCCTAACCTTATACATACTATCTTTTTCATCACCACCCATTACCTCCCCTGACCAGCATCACTCCTCATGTCCTCCCATGTCCGCATAGTTCAGATGCTGGCCCCCAACACCCAACACACTGACCCAGCCCAATCCAACGTCACATGTCCTCTTCACGTTCACGTAGTCCAGAATCAGGCTGGGCACACCCCCAGGCCCCCCACCTATCTACTGCCCATCTTACCTCAACATTCAGACAAACCCATGCATACACCTATACACCATACAAATCATAACAGACACATAACTATAACCAAATAGCATACTATATACATAAACCCGAAAACCTAAGTTTGTCCGCTTGTAAACCCTTTTTCTGTCTCCAAAAGCTCAAAACAAACACCTTCTTGTGCTTACTCAGCCCATCAACAGAGGGGAAGGAGAGGAAAGCCCCCCTAGAGCACCAGCCCAGAGGCCAAAGCCACCCCCAACCACTACCCTTGTCCCTATCGCTAAACCCATCCAGCTTGCCCTATCTCTATCCCTTATTACTTTATAAACTAATCTGTCCCTCCGGCTGTCCCTCATTCTGTCCCTATCACTATTTCACGGTGGCATGGCCAGGTGTAGACCCCTACCCCCAGTCTAATACCCCGGGGCACCCCCTCCCCTCCCCCTAAAGGTTGGTTCGACCTAAGGCACCCTAAAATTAAAGCCCCTCCAAAGTCGAGAGGCCTTGGATGCACCCAGTCTCTCAACCTCCAGAGACCGGACCTTCACCAGGTCACCCATGATATTCCTACACACCTCGTCCTCCAGGAGGATTTTAAACTGAGTCGACACTAAACACCGTGCGTTCCACAAAAATACCTGATCACTAAACTAACTAAAAAATAAGTGCAATGAATCCTTCCACCCAGTTCTCCGAATGCCCCATAGGCCCAACCAGCGTAAGGAGAGGTTGGTCAGACCGGGCCAACCGATGGAAGCACCCACCCGTTTGTAAACCTCTGCAATGAAGGGACACCGAAGCAAGAAATGGTCCATGCTTTCCAGCATGTCACCGCACTCCTCCCGAGGACAACCTCTTTCATCTGAGTTTCTATACTTCAGATTGCCCCTTACATACAGCCTCCATGGAAGCAGCGCCAAGCCAGATCCTAAAACTTCTGGGGAATCCTCACAGAGTTTAAAAGTTTTAATCCCACCCTGAGGTCTCTACTTGGGCAGTCCCTGAGCGCCAGGGGCTTCTGAAAGCAGGTCAACAAGACCTTTCTCTCAAGAAATTTTCTCGACATGGTCTTGATCTCCCTCGATTCCAGACCCCACCGATGAACAACCTTCAGAACCGGGGCGGCATGAGCCGGGAGGTGCCCATGGGGTGCACGCAGGTCTTTCGCTTGGCCTCCTGTCTCCCATTCCTGGAGGGAAGGTCGAAACCATCCCCTGCAGGAGGATATCCACAGAGAAGCCCTTTCTCTTTCAAAGAGGTTCGCCAAATTGATTTTAACCCCTTCCCGCATTTTCATGTACAGTTACGTGATGGGAGATGGTGTTTTCACGCAATACCACGTAATTGTACGTGAAGGAGATGGAGCTGGCTCAGGAGCTGAGCCAGCGACATAACCGCCGTGTGACAGCTGTATGTTAAAGCTGGCACCCTAAGGTATCGGCCAGGACTGGAGCTAGCCTCCGATCCAACCGATTAACCCCTCACATGCTGCGTTCAATAGGGATCGCAGCATGTGAGGAGTTTATAGCCACCGGCACACCAGCAACGTGGTCGCTGGGTTGCCGGTGGCTGCAAAGGCGATCGGAGGCCTAATGCCTCACGGTCTGCCAGCAACGAAATCCTCCTATGCCCCGTCATCGGCGGGGCCCAAAAGGCTTCCGGTACCATCAGCAAGATCGCGCCGGCTCAGCTTCCGGCTCACAAGCTGAGCCGGCGTCATCAGCAGTGGGTGTCCGCTGTATGTTACAGCGGACATCCCACTGTAAAGGCAGGAACCGGAGCTAGCTCTGATTTCTGTCATTAACCCCTTCAATGCAGCGATCCAAAGCAATCGCTCCATCCAAGTGGTTTGTAAGAAATCGGCAGCCTGCCATGCGATGGCAAGGCTGGCGACTGTTACTATGGCAACAGTATGCCTAACAATGGCTTCCTATCTGCCATTACGGAAGCCGATTAGGCCCCGCCCAGAGGTGGAGCCTGATCGGCTTGCTGTCAGTGAATAACTGACAGTTCTAATACATTGCACTACATAGGTAGTGCCAATGTATTAGAACATCAAACAAACAGTTGGAGCTTCAAGTGCCCTAGTGGGACTAAAGAAAAGTGTAAAAAAAAAAGTGCAAAAAAAGAAAAAAGAAAAGTTGTAAAAAATACAATAAGGCTGGGTTCACACGACCTATTTTCAGGCATAAATGAGGCGATTTACACCTGAAAATAGGGCTACAATACGTCGGCAAACATCTGCCCATTCATTTGAATGGGTTTGCCGACGTACTGTGCCGACGACCTGTCATTTACGCGTTGTCGTTTGACAGCTGTCAAACGACGACGCGTAAATTGACTGCCTCGGCAAAGAAGTGCAGGACTCTTCTTTGCAACATAATTGTTGATTGAAGTCAATGAAGAGCAGCTCAAGATTACGGGCGTCAAAGACGCTTCGCAATAATGCGAGGAGGAGCTTTTACGTCTGAAACGACGCAGCTGTTTTCTCCTGAAAACAGTCTGTCTTTTCAGACGTAAAAGCCAGTTCTCGTGTGCACATACCCTTAAAGTTTCAAGTTTCAAGTAATAACATAAAACACAATCGCCCTTTTTCCCTTATCAAGTCTTTTATTATTGAAAAAATAATAAAGACATTCATATTTGGTATCGCTGCGATCGTAACGATCTGAACTATAAATATATTATGTTATTTATTCCGCACAGTGAATGCCGTAAAAAAACCAAAAACTAAAAGATACTAAAAGATACTGACATAATTGCTATTTTTTGGTCACTTTTCTTCCAAAACTTTAAAAAAAAAGTGATCAAAAAGTTGCATGTACCCAAAAATGGTACCTATAAAAACTATAACTCTTCTCGCAAAAAACAAGCCCTCAGCTCCGTCTATTAAAAAATTAAAAAGCTATGGCTCTCACAACTTGGCGACAAAAAAAAATCCATTCTCTTTACAAAAGTTATTTTATTGTGCAAAAAGTTGTAAAACATAAAAAAGTGCTTGACTAGCCTAAGTAGAGTCATGTGCTGATTAACCATTTTACCTTTATTCCCCTTTTTTCACCCCCTTCCCAATAAAGACACGTGACAACCGAGGTTGGATGTGAAATGGCAACAGCAGCCGTTTATTTATTTAACATTAATTAAATGCAATTTAATCCGAAACATTCGGATAACTCTTTTAGGAGTTCGACCAGAGAATTCCTACTATAATTCACATGACCCAACATGGGTCAATTAACACTAAACAGAGCAGGGGAAACCTAATTCAGGGCGGGTGGGTGGGAGCTACGTTTTTTGATTGTTTCTCCTCCCGCTGCTTCCGGCTCAATGCCGAAAACAGCGGGAGGAACAGTTACCACACCCCGGCTCCTCACATCTCTCCCTCCTCCCTCACCTAACCTGTCCTTCTTATTGGCTGAACCCTCCCTCCTACGGCAGTCATGGAGGCTTCCCGTTAAGCCCTCCGTGCTGCCGTCCAGCCTCTGCTATAAATTAGGTATCGCCAGAATCGGACTGACCCACAGAATAAAGGTAACATGTAATTGATAACGCATGGTGAACGCTGTATAAAAAAAACTAAAAAACTATGCCAGAATTGCTGTTTTTTGGTCACCTTGCCTCCCAAAAAATAAAGGATAACAAGTGATCAAAAAGTCGCATGTACCCCAAAATGGTACCAATAAAAGCTCGTCCCGCAAAAAAACAAAAACGCCTTCATGCCACTACGTCTATGAAAAAATAAAATTAGTTAAGGCTCCAATAAGTCAGGAAAGAAAAAATATGCAGTTGTGCCGACCCGAGGGGAACATTTCTTCTGTTTCAAGTGGCGAATTATCAAGGCCCCTAAAATTAGGGAACCAGGAAGGGGAGAGCCCAAGCATATCTGCTTGAAGCGAGGGTGCCCGTATTATACCAGGACAACACTTTCCCGGCAAAATTCCCCAAACTGCAAAGATGCCGAGTGTGGACCAAAAGGGGAATAAGTAAGGACCATTTATTAGTGAGACACCGGCCTGTGCAGAAAGGATTGTGTCACAGCGTAACACACATCTATGGATTATTTTATTGTTTTTTTTACCCCATTATTATACCACCTGACTATGCCCCTTATATACTCCGCCCAGCTTACATGTACCCCCCACATTATAAACGGAAACACCAGTAAGAGTCCAAACAAAACTACTGCCAAGCAAAATCCATGCTCCAAAAGCCAAATGGTGATCCTTCCCCTCTGAACCCTACAGCATGCCCAAACAGCAGTTTACTTACACATATATGGCAGCGCCATACCCGGTAAAACCCTTTTAACAATTTTTTGGGGTGTGTGTCTCCAGTGGCACAAGCTGGGCACGACATATTTGCCACTGAAATAGCACATCTAGGGAAGAATTTAAATTTTTACTTTGCATCATTCGCAGCGCAATCATTTAAGGAAAAGACCTGTGGGGGGAAAATGCTCACTACACCCCTTAATAAATGCCTAGTGGGGTGCAGTTTTCAAAATGGCGTCACTTCTCAGGGGTTCCTTTTATTATTTCACATCAGAGCCTCTGCAATTGTGAACCAATACTTTGTGAATCGCCAAATTAGGCCTCAATTTTGCATGGTACTCTTTCACTCCTGAGCCCTGTCAAATGTTGAGGAAAAAGATTAGGGTCACATGTAGCGTGTTTCTAAAACCGGGAAACACAGCATATTAACCCCTCCCCGCCGCAGCCCTTTTTTCAGATTTTCATTTTCGTTTTTTCCGTTGATATAGTCCTATGAGGGCTTGATTTTTGCGGGACGAGTTGTAGGTTTCCGTAGCATCATTTATTTTGCTATATAATGAAGTAGAAAATGGGAAAAAAAGTTATTTGTGGGGTAGAAAATGAAAAAAACAGCGATTCCTCCATGGTTTTTTGTGCGTAGTTTTTTTGACGGAATTCACTGTGCAATTAAAACAACATGTTAACTTTATTTTTTGGGTCAATACGATTACGGCGATACCAAATATATATAGTTTTTTCTATATTTTACTACTTTTACAAGTAAAAACCTAAGTGTAAAAAATAAAATTTATTTTGTGTCGCCAAATTCCGAGAGCTGTAACTTTTTTATTTTTCCGTCGATTAAGTTATATGAGGGCTTATTTTTTGCGGGATAAGCTGTAGTTTTTAATAATACCATTTTGGTGTACATGCAATGTTTTGATCACGTTTTATTTAATTTTTTGTGGGAGATGAGGTGACCAAAAAAATAGAGGCTCTGGCGTTCACCGTGCGGGTTAAATAATGATATATTGTAATAGTTCAGACTTTTACGGACGCAGCGATACTAATTAAGTTTATTTTTTATTTTTTTTACTATGCTCTAGGGCAGGGGCGTAGCTAGGGGGGGGGGGGACAGGCGGGGCATGTGCCCCAGACCAGTGGCGTAGCTAATAGAGGTCGCAGCGGTCGCAACTGCGACCGGGCCCCGTAGCTAGGGGGGCCCGCAGGCCCCCCTCACTACACTAGCGCTGCAATGATTGCTCTACATTGCTGGGTCCCTGCTGGGGTACAAAAGAGACCCAGTAATGTAGCTTAAAGCATTGGTGGCAGCTCAGCTGTCAGAGTGTCATTGCGTGGAGGGGGAACAAGAGGGTGGAAAATGAATGCTAGATGAATACACTCATCTTACGAGACCCAGGCCCGCCCACTGTACTGTCCACCCAATCAGCTCACTTCTTGCGGTTTCCCTCTTCCTCGTGACTTAAGGTATGTTTGATGCTTCCGCTATCTACGACCTTACACCCCAAACCCCAATAAGAGACCACACATGAATTTTGGTGTAAAGGCCACAGCAGCCATTTATTAAACACACCTTTTTTCTGAAAAAGAGCATAACCATAAACACATCATAACTCCATGATAACATCCTGCTCTATTTCCCAACTCCAGATAAAGGATCCTTGAAGGCACTTCAATCATTAAACTCCATCGTTTCCTTATTAGGTCTGGACCCCTTACCCTACAGCCGTTCTGCACCTGACCCGAGGGCACCAACCATGTCCAAGACCTCTCTCTCCCTTCCTGGGGACCCTGCCCATCAGGAATATATATGAGCTGGGTAACCACTCCCCAGCCCCTCCAATACTATCCCGGGTTAAACGCCCCGAGTTCTCTTGCAACAATCTCCATTGTTGCTTCTCCTTCTTACCATTCCGTGCCTCCAAAGACCCCTCCTCCTACCGCCATCGCTACTGTGACAAAACAAAACCCCAACCGACAAATTCCCATTAACAGGAGAAAATACTGGGAGGGCGGGCGGGACAAAACTTTCTCCTGTTGTCCAGCGGGAAAGAGGGCTGCCTCTTCCCCGCATGGACTTATATACTTTATTCTCCACCCACCACATATAGATACATTTTGCCCCATGCCCCTTTCACATAACCCTCCAATCCCTATAAATATAGCCTAAAACATAATACCTAGAACATAATAGCCTAGAACTCCCAAACACCTAGTCATGCGCTTCCTTCATTACGGCTGCGCCTACATTACGCTGGGCTTACTTGACTTAAGGTATGTTTGATGCTTCCGCTATCTACGACCTTACACCCCAAACCCCAATAAGAGACCACACATGAATTTTGGTGTAAAGGCCACAGCAGCCATTTATTAAACACACCTTTTTTCTGAAAAAGAGCATAACCATAAACACATCATAACTCCATGATAACATCCTGCTCTATTTCCCAACTCCAGATAAAGGATCCTTGAAGGCACTTCAATCATTAAACTCCATCGTTTCCTTATTAGGTCTGGACCCCTTACCCTACAGCCGTTCTGCACCTGACCCGAGGGCACCAACCATGTCCAAGACCTCTCTCTCCCTTCCTGGGGACCCTGCCCATCAGGAATATATATGAGCTGGGTAACCACTCCCCAGCCCCTCCAATACTATCCCGGGTTAAACGCCCCGAGTTCTCTTGCAACAATCTCCATTGTTGCTTCTCCTTCTTACCATTCCGTGCCTCCAAAGACCCCTCCTCCTACCGCCACGACAATCATGTGTGACCCCTTACACATGATTGTCCCTCCACAACTGCAGGGCTTTCTCCATGCCCTCCTTAATGTCCAGGGTCCACATATCCAGACCCACCTCGTTTAGATGAACACCATCCGCCCTGAGGAAACCTACCTCTCTACCCTCCAACTCCTTATGCCGCACCACAACACCGCCATTGCGTGCCACAAATCTGCCAACTACCTTGTTGACCTTTGCTCGCGCTTTGTTTAAGCTATGTACGGAACGTGCCTGCCGCCACACCTTGCGAGCCACAATATCAGACCATACAATAACCACTCCTGGGAACGCCGACCACAACCGCAAAAGGTCAATCTTCACATCCCTCACTAAATCCCTGGACGACCGAATGCCCAAATCATTGCCGCCAAGGTGCACCACTAAGATATCCGGCGCCCTGTCCAAACCCGCATAAAATTGTACCTCTGGTAACAGCCTACACCACAGCATGCCCCGCAGGCCCAACCATCTGACCTGCACTTCTGCGTGATCCATGCCCAACTGCCGTCCGGCCGGACGAACATCAGCACGCACACCTCCCCAGTGTACGTAGGAGTGCCCCATGATCCAAATCAAGCAGGGACCTGCACCTAAAACAACACAAAACAACAACGTAACTACTCCATATCCACCTCCAGCACATCTTATCTCCACCGCCTCAAAGCAAGTGAGGCCGCACATACAACCTATATCTGTCTGACTCCCACCTGCCGATCTTCTTAACCATCGCCGGGGATAATCCCCACCGAGCTGCTTCCGTAGCTGCGCCAATTCTAAAGGAATGAGAGCTAAAACCTGCTCCACCTCTGCCGGACAACAGGATACATTTTTTGAACACCTGTGAGAACTGGAATTTTGACAGAGACAGCCCGTCTGCATGAACCAACAAGGATGCCGGGCCCTCCGGCCTCACTGCAACAAACTCCCGAAAACAGCGGACCGGGCACACCCGCGACCCAGGTAACTCATACAAGCGCACCACAAAACCTCTCCCTTCCTGATCTGTCTTAGATCTACGGAGCAAACAAGAAAGGCAGGAGCCATCCAAATCCACATCAGCGTACAATAAACCCCCTGCCACACTCTTACTGGCCGACACCAACTCCGATATCCGGAACGCCCCAAAGAACGCCAAAGAAAAGGCCAGTGTAAATAGCCGCACTTCAAATGCTGAAACACAAACCTCCCTCAACAAATCACAAATTGCTACCAACAGCTCAAATGACACCGGCTTCCTGAGATCCCTAACTGCGGAACCCCTCCTGAAACCCTTCATTGCCTGCCGGACCAGAAAGGACTTAGTCACGTCCTCCTCACCTTTCTTCTTGAACCAAAAAGCCAAGGCCGACAAACTCCGAGCAACCGTTGCTGCAGACGCCCCTTCACTGTACGCCTTTCCTATAAAATACAGCAAACACGCCTGCCGATCTGCAATACCTGCCTGCGCATTCTCCAACAACGCCTCCCATACCTGCCATACCGCACTGTACCTCTGCCACGTGACCGCACTAACCGACCTTTCCACAAGCGACATCGCCATTGTCACACCACCTTCCACAGATGCTCTGGACACGGCAGGCCATGAGACTCCGCCCCCGGCGCCAGCAGACGAAACCTGTCCCACTGTTGACGAGAAAGGGAATCAGCCACAGAATTCAGCACCCCAGGAATATGCACTGCCACAAAATGCGCATTCAACATCAGACCTCTCAAAACTAAATGTCGCAATAGTCGCACGACTGGCGGAGAATTAGCTGTCTGCGCATTAACAGCCTGAACCACACCCAGATTGTCACATACGAAACGCACTCTCCGGTCCCGCAGACAATCCCCCCACAACTCCGCAGCCACCACAATCGGGAATAGTTCCAGCAGAGCCAAGTTACGGACAAAACCACATTCATGCCAAGCATCTGGCCAAACTCCTGCACACCACTGCCCCTGGAAATAAGCCCCAAATCCACAAGCACCTGACGCATCAGTATACAGCTCCAAATCCACACTAGACACCGGCTGATACATGAGCACCGACCGCCCATTATAGCTCTGCAAAAACTCCCCCCACACCAACAAATCAGCTTTCAACTCCGCCGACAACCTAATGAAATGATGAGGGGAATGCACCCCTGCGGTCGCACTCGCCAATCGCCTGCAAAACACCCGCCCCATGGGCATAATCCTACAAGCAAAATTCAAATGCCCCAACAAGGATTGCAAGTCCCGCAACTGTATTTTCTTCCTGCGCAGCGCACTCGCCACCAACTCTCTCATCTCCAGCAACTTATCATCAGGCAAGCGACACTCCATATTATCTGAATCAATCATGATTCCCAAAAACTTAATGACCGTCGTGGGTCCCTCAGTTTTTTCAGGCGCCAAAGGTACCCCAAAATCCATTGCCACTCTCTCCATAGTATGTAGCAATCCTGCACACACATAGGTACCCGGCGGACCGATAAACAGAAAATCATCCAGATAATGCAGAGCAGATTGCACCTGCGCCTCCCGACGGACAACCCACTCCAAAAACGTGCTAAACATCTCAAAATAAGCGCATGAAATGGAGCAGCCCATCGGGAGGCAACAATCTACAAAATATTCCTCCTGCCAATAACATCCCAGCAAACAAAAACTATCCGGATGCACCGGCAATAAACGAAAAGCGGCCTCAATGTCAGTTTTCGCTAACAGAGAGCCCTTCCCGTATTTCCGAACCCAAACAACCGCCGCATCAAAGTTAGTGTAACTGACCGCGCACAAGGCCGGATCAATGCCGTCATTCACCGACTCGCCTTCCGGATAAGACAAGTGATGAATAAGGCGGAATTTATTCGCCTCCTTTTTTGGAACCAAACCTAACGGGGAAACACGCAAATTCTGAACAGGCGGGGAGGAAAACGGACCCGCCATGCGGCCCAACGCCACCTCCTTCAGCAGCTTATCCGTAACCAGATCAGGCCGCGCCAAAGCAGACGACAAATTACGGACTACCCCGTCACGTCCAACCGACGTACACGGAATCCGAAAACCTTCTGAAAAACCTAACCACAACAACTCCGCTACTTTCCTATTTGGATAGCCCCTTAAAAACGGGAGCATCCTTTCCACCCTCACCGGCGTCGCCCCTCTTCTGCTCAGCATCTCCCTGCCTGCCCCTATGCTTCTTGGAGCATCTGGACAAACCATGGGCGCCTCCGCAACCGGAGCACTCGTGCTTATACCTGCAGTCTGGGCCGAACTTGCAATGCCCCTCATTATACTGCCAGCAACACCCCTTTCCTGAGGATCCTGACCGACCCGCTGCTGACCCCTGACCGCCGGCCGTATCCCGAAAGGGCTGCTGACCCTGTTTTGGCGCAGACATCAGCCGCATCCACAAACTGATATCTTTGTGGTCCCATCGCAATGACGGGCGCACCGACTTCCGTTGACGAAACTGTTCGTCATACCGCAACCAAGCGTTACCGCCGTATACACGATACGCCTCCCCTACCGAATCCATATAACAAAATAACGCCGAACAGTTCTCCGGCGCCTTCTCACCCACCACACTAGCCAAGAAAGCGAAGGCCTGCAGCCAATTCGCAAAAGTCCGAGGAATCAAGCGATACCGCCGCCGCTCCTCCTCCTCCTTCTTACTTTCGTCCGGTTTCCACCGGTCCAAATTAAACTTTTCTAACGGCAGCAAAGAAAAAATCTCAACATATTCATCTTTCCAGATCTTTTCCCTCATTTCCACCTTCAAATGCGCCCCCAGCGGGCCCTCAAAGCACACATAAACCTCGCCTTTTGCCGCATCCGCCAAATGCACATCCTCCACCACTTTCTTAACCGTACTATCCGCCGCATCCACCGCTTTTTCCACCGCCACTAAGGCACCCACAACCGGCGCTACGTCACTAACACCCGCAATCCCTGCCGCAGCCGCACCAGAAATCGCCTCGTTAACAACTGCACTCCCTGCCGCACTAGCAGACGCCTCACTAGCAGCGCCCCATACCCTCGCTGGCGACTGCTCTACGCCTGGCACAGTTCTCATAAAATACTCCTGCATCCCTCTAAACAACAATTGCATCTGTGACATTGACAACATCCCCCCCACATCCCCCCCACACATCCCCGGCACCACATCCGTGGTAGACTCACCCGTACGTCCCTGAGGTGACCTCCCAGCGGACGCGTCCATCACTCCAGATAATCCAGGCGTCGGTCGTGACGATCCTGGGGAGTGGTGCTCCTGCACCCCACGCTCCCCGTAGCTCCGCACACTTCTTGTTGAGGAAGCTCTAGGCCCAGCGGAACGCGGCCCGTCCATGATCCTGCCACCCGCTGGTGGCGCGACATATCCAGCCACGATCCTGCCACCCGCTGGTGGCGCGACATCAGCCTGACAGCCCTGCCGATCCAGTCCTTCTGCAGGGCTGTCAAACACAAATCTCCTTGTCACCGCTTGTCTTGCAGACCGCTGCCCCCCCTCGTCCGGATGGGGCCCGGCGTCACTCACCGAAGCTGCCCGGGTCCTTCCGGTCGCTGTCGCTGTCACACGCCTCCCTGCTCCTGCAGGAGGCGATCTCGCTCCCCATCCAGAGGCCGCTCGCCTCTTCCTACGCGTCGGTCTTGTAGTCCGGACGTCTGTATGCAGAGCTCCTCCGGCACCTGGAGCATCGGCGCCGGAGAAAGCCGTCACTTCCTGTGATGCGCGCGCATCCGGTCCCGCACGCACATCCGGCCTTGTGCGCGCATCCGGTCTTGCGCGCGCATCCGGTCCCGCCTCCACTTCCGGCGTCGTTGTTTGAGACAGGAGGGAGGAAGATGGCCGCCGCGGCCCCCCCCTCCTGTCACCTCCGATCTAGCCCGCCTGATGGGATTCCTCCCAGACCTCCGCGGACCGTCGCCAAGGTGCAGCTCCGGACCAGCAGGAGGAGGAGGGTCCCTGGAGGGGCTCCCTCGGCGCCAACCAGACCGAGGTGCATCCGCAGAAGAAGGCCTCTCCTGAGGCCCGGAACGCCTGCTGCTGCGTCCCTCACTCTCCTCTCCAGCCGCTGGAACCGGAGGGAGAGCCCCGGCAATCAGCGCATCCAGCCATCCCACGCCGTGCTGCATCGCTGCATCCCGGATCCTGGCCATCGTTGACTCCATCGCCGCTTCCATCAGGTAAGTAAAATTATTTATCCGTATATTTTTCTTTTTCACTATAATAACAGGACAAAACTTTCTCCTGTTGTCCAGCGGGAAAGAGGGCTGCCTCTTCCCCGCATGGACTTATATACTTTATTCTCCACCCACCACATATAGATACATTTTGCCCCATGCCCCTTTCACATAACCCTCCAATCCCTATAAATATAGCCTAAAACATAATACCTAGAACATAATAGCCTAGAACTCCCAAACACCTAGTCATGCGCTTCCTTCATTACGGCTGCGCCTACATTACGCTGGGCTTACTTGACCTGTTCAGAGGGAAAGGAATGGCTACAGCAAGAAGATGGCGTGCGTGTCTGCTGCTCCCCCGCAGTACG